>NC_050448.1:95144218-95239218 GCF_903995425.1 Onychomys torridus | reverse complement strand
GGGGGCTATGTCACAGAACACATGTAGAAGTCAGAGGACAACTTGTGGGAATCTTCTCTTCTTTCATGGTGTGTGTCTGGGGAATTGAACACAGGTAACTGAGGTTTTGTTTTTAATCTGAATAAAAGATGTTGTGCTTATGTTTTTGGTGTAGTCCTTTCAATATTTTGAGTGCTGATTCTACGTTTGTAGTATAAGTCACTTATCACTTGAAAATCTGGTTAACATTATTTATTAGAAATATTCAATAAGAACAAGATTACATTCCCTTTCTTAAAAAATTGTTTATTCCTATAGTTAAAAATAGGCACGGGATGAGAAAAACATAGATTGGAGGAACAGTGTTCCAACAGAGACATCTATTATGAAACAATTAAGGACAACCACACTGGGAGTATTTTCAACTTTCATTTCTCATTTCATCCTTTCTATCATTAAGGAATCAAACTACTTTGAGAGCTAGAAATCGTAAGAGATTTTGAAGAGGCTGACTATTTCCATTTGCAATGTTCCCTTTTTGGTAATATTTGTTATTTAGTCTATGAAATTTTCATACATGTATTCAATATAGTTTGATCATATCTATCCAACACTACCTCCGTCCAACTACTGAAGTGCCACCTTGTGTTTCTCCCAATTTCATGTCTTCCTTTTTTTGTTGCTATTATTAACAACTTTCTGAATTCAATGAGTGATGCCCAAATGAGCATGAATGTGGGGACAGCCAATGGGGCATTGGCAACCTACTGGTGCCTTGTCCCTAAAAGAAAGTGACTCTTACTCCTTCAGCAGCCATCAACTTTCAATATTTCCTCATTTCAAGGGAGGGATCTTAAGGGTTCTTCTAAAGGTCCTCTCTAAGCCATGCTGGAGTTTTGACTGCCTTGACTTAATATAGGTCTTATGTATGTAATAACAGATGCTGTGAGTTGATCTGTATAATAGTCATGGTCATATCCAGAAGTCTGGATTTCACAGCTCTCTTCCTCATTTGTCAGCTCTTACATTCTTTCTAGCCTGTCTTTTGTGATGTTCCCTGAGCCTTGGATTATGGAAGGTTGATATAGATAATTTAGCCATAGCTAAGTACCTCAGTTACATATCTTGGCATTTTGACCAGTTATGAGTCCCTATATTAACTGCTACTCATTGCAAAAGGAAGCTTCTCTGAGCCAAGCTGAGAGCAACACAAATCTATGGGTAAAAACATGAATATTTAAAAGCAGTTTGAGAGCATGACTAGTTAGCAAAACAATAGTGAGTCTCCCCTCAGGGCCTGTGGTAGTTCCAGTCATGTTTGATCATGTTTACAGTCCTGGGCATGGCATCCCTCTTGTAGAGCAGGCCTGAAAGACAGTTAGAAAGTAGTTGGTTACCATCACAACATTCATGCCACTATTACACCAGGAGGACCATCTTGTCATGTAGGTCAGCACTGTTGCAGGCCGAGTCCAGTGCTGGATGAAACCACTGATGTCTTTTCCCTCCAGAAGCAAGAATCACCCCACATGACATAGGCTATTGCCATTGTTCTTGATTACCCACCATAACGAGGTGATAAAACCCTACCGTGGAAGACATCCTTTACTTTGGACGCAGGGCATAAAGAAAGCACGCTTGACTGACCAGGAAACACTTCTTGCTGACTAGCTTACATAGTGGTGAAAGCTGGTTCCTTTCTTGGTAAAGTTATAAAAAGAATTTAATGTGTAAGCCTTGCTCTTTTCTGGTATGAGCTAAAATATGTATATTACCATGTATATGGGTGTTTACACAAAACCACATATATTATGACATAGATTTCAAGCTTGATTTTATTATTTATAGTATTCCAAATGAGGTGATTTTTTTCTCTGTATTTCACTCACCCACCTCTCTTTCACTTTTCTGTGTTATTTATTTTCTGTCTCACCCTTAGTTTGAGTCTTTATGTGTTATCATTCTGAAAAATGCTGATCCAGTCAAAGGTATTGTGTGCTCTTCCAGGAATAGTCTTTACCATGTGCACAATATAGGAAGGACAGTCATCTCTGCTAAACTTTCCTTCAATAAACATGCAGACAAGAAGTCACTGCTGCTGAATATGAACAAGGCAATACTGCACTAAAACCATACTTTGCTCCTTATGACCTACTCTCTTCTTCTTTTCAACATAAAACTTAGTTCCTATCAACGTAAAACATTCACATATCTTTGAAATCAAGTAGTTCTGGATGATCTGTCAGGAAAGAAACTGAACCCAAACTACACCCTTCCTTCTAGTCCTCACCTCTGGGTTACAAGCTCATCTGCCATTTTCTCAACTATGGATTGTATACAAACTATCTGTGACTTCCTGCTTTGGAAGATGCAATTTTTTTTTAACCCTAACACACTGGAGTATACACACACACACACACACACACACACACACACACACACACACTTCTCTACTGTTCTCTGCAAAATTGTTTCACAGTATTAATTTTGAATATACTATGACAATGTTTCATTACATTTTTGGTTATTCTGGAAGTATTTTTTTTAATCTGGTGTGGGAAAGATGTCATCTGGTAGAGGCACTTGCCACTGAACCTGATGACCTGAGCTGATCCCCAGAACGCACATGGTCAAAGTAGAGAACTGACCCTTGCAAGTTGCCCTCTGTCTTTCACGCACATGCTGCAGTGGCACATGTTATCATACTTACATACAGGATAAATAAATACATGTTGAACTTTTAAGAATTCCATGTATTCCTGATTCTTTTCCTATGCCAAGAACCATAGATCTCTGTTTAGTAGATCTATATATTTAATGCCTTTGTGTTCCACGTTTTTCCTGGAGACTCTTTCCTACAGTGTTTGCTCTCTAGATCCACAGGAACATAGGGGCAGGGTTATTTATGTGTATGTGTGTGCATATGTGCAGATGAGTGCCAGTGCCCTCAGAGGGCAGAGGTGTCAGATACCCAGAAGCTAGAGTTACAGGCATTTACAAGCCTTTGGCCATGGTGCTGGGAACCCAACTCAGGTGCTCCAAAGGAGCAGTCCCGGCTGGGCTTATAAATACCATGACATCTCTTCAGCCCTGAAACAATTTCCTTCTGTCTTCATGTGTCAACAATAGCATGGAAGAGACTCTTCCTCCTCAGGATTCAGTCCTACGCTTGTCTGTTTTGAGGGCTTAAGACAAGGCAATCTAGTATAGTATTCCCAGGATTTTGTTAGGTAAAGCTGAGAAGATTTGTTTTCATTGTTGTGTAAACTTTTAGTATCCTAGTCAAATGCTTTGCTCATTTTTCTGTTTGACTGTTGGCTTTTACTTGTTTACTTTTAAACTGCATTTTTATTTCTTTCCTATGTGTGTGTATGTATGTATGTATGTATGTATGTATGTATGTATGTATGTGGATACAAATGCCATGGCCATCTGACAGCTTGGAGGAGTTAGTTCTCTCCTTTCTCAGTATGGATCTGTTAGACTTGATGGCGAGCACCTTTACCTGTTGAGCTATCTTTTGTTGGCTTTTGACAATTACTTAATTACAACAGCAACTGCTAATCTTCCCCCAAGGTCTCAAGTCCCATGTAGGGCAATTTAGTAGCATCTTTCATAATTAAGGAAAAAAAACCACATTACCTTTTTTTATGGTAGTCACCTAGCAGATATATTCAGGTGTTAAAAAGTGGCTTAGACACAATGGGATTAATTGCAGAATTTCTCACAACAATTAATATAGAGGCCACCTGTAACACAAATTTTAAAAGGACTTATTAATAGAAAAACTTGGAGCCAGATATTGGGGTGAAAGCTGAAAGCTCAGAGAAGCAGAACAAAGCACAGCCAACGTCACCTCACCAACTCCTCAGCTGATCCTGTTTCCTCAGCCTGGAAGCCTCTGAGTCCTCACCCAAAAGTGTCCACTGAACTGCTGCTAAAAAGCTTCTAGTTCCTGGTCTTCACACCTTATATACCTTTCTGCTTCTTGCCATCACTTCCTGAGATTAAAGCCACGTGTCCTTCCCAAGCAAAGACAGAGATCTCAAATCCTGGGATTAAAAGCCTGTGTCACCACTGCCTGGCTCTGTTCCCAGTGTGGCCTTGAACTCAGAGATCCAGATGGATCTCTGCCGCACGAGTGATAGGATTAAGGGAGTGTACCACCACTGTCTTCTGATCCCAGATACATTTTATTTGTTAGAGCACACATAAATTATCACCACAGCCACCTAAGGACTCACCAATATGACTAGTATGGTTTACTTCGTGGCATACATAGCCATGTAGAAAGAACCAGATGTTCCTAAACTCCATAATGTAGTTTTCTCTCTTATATCTCAATGACACATATTTTTAATTTATAAAATAGTACCTGAGACATAATGATTGTCACCTTAGAGTAAAAGAGCAATTATCATTGTCCTAGTTGACGTTCCAGTAGCTGTGATAAAATACCCAGAGACCTGAGGGGAAAAAGGTCTTATTCCTCTCACTGTTCCAAGTGACACTCAGTCACTGCTCTATTGCTGCAACACAGCACCCACGACCGACTTACAAAAGGTAGCACTTAATTGTTGGCTTGTTTACAGTTTCAGTAGGGCAAGTCCATGGCCATCGTGGCGGGGAGGGAGGAAGCAGGCAGACAGGCAAGCAGAGCACGCTCAGGACTTACATCTGATCCACAAACAGGAGGCAGAGAGCAAGACATGGCCTCAAACCCACCTCCAGTGACACAACTCTTCCCACAAGTCCACACTTCCTGATAGTCTTAATCCTTCCCAGTAGATCTACCAAATAGGGAGTAGGTATTCAAATACATGAGCCCAGAGGGTGGGTGGGGGGATCCTCATTCAAACCACTGCACAGTCCATCATTGGTGGGAAGTCAAGGGAACAGAATTTGAAGCAGTTAGCTGGTTGCATCCACAGTCAGAGCAGAGAGCCAGTGAAAGCATGTATGTTCACTACGCAGCTCACTCTCTCTACTTTTATATGGTCTAGGACCCAACCTTAAGTAATGCTGCCAGCCACAGCAGGGACTTCATCTTCCCACTCAGTTAATGTGGTGGAGTCAATCTCCCACAGACATGCCCACAGGCTGACCTGATGTAAACACTTCCTCCTGAGACTCTCTTCCCAGGTGATTCTAGACTGTGTCAAGCTGATGGTTAAATCAACCATGACAACGTCAATATAGGTGTTAGAACATATCTGAGAAACGTATGTGATAAAGTGGCAAGATGGATGGCTAAGGAATATGGAACTGATCGGGGGGAGCAGGGTCCTAAAACATATGCTCTTTTTTCTTGTAGTAGGTTTATTGGTACATAGTTCACATGCTCTGAAAGTCATGAGCATCAAGTTTCAATGAGTTTGAGTATTTTTAGAAAATTGTACAACCCTTGCCACATGGTAGTTTGGGATCATTTCCCTCATGTTAAAAAGAAACTTTGTGCCTATTTACATCTATTTTACATCCCCATTCCCAGTGCTAAGTAACCTAGTATCTGCCTTCTGTTTCTAATTGCTTTCCTTTTTCAGGGAATTTGCATACATTTTTATAGCTTTTGAATTTCCTTTTTTCTGCCTTGAATTTATATTACCTATTTAAAAAATATTATCTAATTGGCATTATTATTCTTTCTCTTGTGAAAAAGTTAAATGATACTCTTCTGTACTCTAAGCAGACCATGGTGGAGCTAAGAATAAATTCCTCATGTTGTGAACATGGTCCCTTTTCCTATTTTTACTGCATCAATAGTAGACCTCATTATGGCTTAGCCTATGCTTAAATTTAGATTTAATCATTGTTCACATAAGTGAAAATCTCTGCAAAAGGTCAAAACATTTACCATTCACATGGGAAAGAATAAATCATTATACTGAAAGAAGATATGGGTATGAAAATAATACTGTCCAGACACCTCATTTTTTATTGCCTTGTTCTGTTAGGAGTCCATAAAATGAATAGAACCTTGTGAGAGATTACAAAAGTTGGCCAGCCTCTACTGTTAAGATTAATAATCCGGGCCATGGTTAGCCCATAAAATCATACAGATTGAGATTTGGGTGGGACTTTACAAGTTGACCTGTAACATTTCCCTTGGTCTATTTATCTGCACATGTGCCAATTTAACTTCATTAGTGGTATGTTTAACCTTTGTGAAGAATCTCTATACAGCTGTATCTATATGGACATGGGCTGCTGCGAAAATTCCGAAAGCCAAACGTGTGGCCTGTTCCTTCTCCAGAGAATAGACCAGTGACGACAACAGGAACAACAAAAATGACCTTCAGGGTGACAGGTGAACCCTTTCTTCAGCATTTACCGCAGCCAGTCGAATCATTTAGATAGACTTCACAGCTATCTAGGATAATGGCATCCCTTTTAATCTCGTTTTCATGAAATAATACTTCATCCTTGGGTTATAATGAACATGTCTAACGTCACATCGCTAATAAACGGAACATCTCAAATGTGAAGCCAGGCTTTCATGGGTATGTTTTTGTGGAATATACAGCACATGGTGAATATAGTCTTATCACACCACAATTGCAGATGACCCCAAACTCTACACTGCTAGTATGTCAGACACAGCTAGAGATTAACAATAACAAACACAGAGTAAATTGAAGAACATACTAATGAAAGTCATGTAAATGGTTTGTATGTGTGTGTGTGTGTGTGTGTGTCTTAAACTATCCCGTTGTGTTTTTACCTCCAAGGAAGCATTTTATAACTTCTTGGCCTATATGCATTGCCAGAATGACTAGCCTTGCATTTTAGGACCACTGTTGAGTGAAATAAGAAACTCTTGCATACACAAACCCTGAGCTACTATGACAGTTAAGCTGATGAGAGATACCTGTCCAGTGAATAAACTAATGGGAAGATAGTATATACAGCCTTGATACACTGGACATGACCTGACTGGACAAAGAAGGTTTGGAGAAGATTTCATTGTGCCTTATTCAGAATGATGCATAATTTAAAACTTAAAAATTGTTTATTTCTAGAACTTACACCTAATATTTCCCAGCCAGAGTTTACCACTGAACAAATGCCTGAAACTGAAACCTCAGGCAGATGTCTAAGAGAGCCTACAGCTGTGTGCTGATGCATGAGAATCATTCAAAACTTACAATACATTTTACACTCATTTCTTTTCTTCTTCCTTTTTTGGGGGGGCAAGCAGAGAGGGATTTTGAGACAGGGTTCCTCTCTGTAACTGTCCCAGCTGTCCTGGAACTCACTTTGTAGACCAGGCTGGCCTCAGACTCACAGAGATCCGCCTGCCTCTGCCTCCCAAGTGCTGGGATCAAAGGTGTGCACCACTACAGCCAGGCTACACTCTTATTTCTTCGCTACATTTTAAAATCTAGTACTTGCTATAATGTAAAGTGAATCTTAAAAGGTCTTATTAATAAAAGAAAAACCCCAGAGCCAGATATTGGGCTGAAAGATCAGAGAAGCAGAACAAGTCACAGCCAACCTCAACTCGCCAACTCCTCAGCCAATCCTATTTCCATGAATCCTCAGACTGAAAGCCTCGAATCCTCACCCCTGAGGGTCTCAGTTGAACTGCTGCTTAGTGCCTGTCTCCTCACACCTTATCTACCGTTCTCCACCCAGCCATGCCACTTCCTGGGGTTAAAGGCCTGTGTGCTTTCCAAGCAAAGGCATCAGATCTCAAGTGCTGAGATTAAAGGCGTGTGCCACCGCTGCCTGATTCTGTTCCCAGTGTGGCCTTGAACTCGCAGAGATCCAGATGGGTCTCTGCCTCCCAAGTGATATGATTAAGGGTGTGTACCACCAGTGTCTGGCCTCTATGTCTAATCTAGTGGCTGACTCTGTCCTCTGATCCCCAGATAAGTTTATTAGGGTACATAATAGTCAACTACCTGAAATATTTTCTACCAACTACTGACTTAAATAAATGAGCATATTGATTATGTTGTATGTTTGCTCTCCTATACTTTATTAGGAAGAAAAATTAAAAAAATGTATTTTAATGAATACTTGACACTTGACAGAAGAAATCTGTCCCTCATGACACAGTTTGTCTTCCCCAAGATAAAGCAAGAACCAATTAATCAATATTGATTGAGCCAATGTGAGACATACAGAGAATGAATACCATATTCCTCCCTCCCCTTGGGAGCATACAAATTTAATTGTTGAGTGAAACCACGTGAATGAAACCACAACACATGGAAAACTATTATTAATGGAAATTATAATGGGTCCTTTATGTATCATAAGTCAATAGTGTAGACAACAGGGAGGCATTATAGGACGTTAGATTTTTTTAAAAGAATTGACAGTCCCTGAGGCAAATCAAGAATATTTGACTGTGTAGTGGCTTTGAAAAGTTCTTAGAGCAACTGTGTGTGTGTGTGTGTGTGTGTGTGTGTGTGTGTGTGTGTGTGTGTGTGTTTGCTTTTGAAATAGGGTTTCACTAAGTTGCCCAGGCTGCTGACCTCATCCTCTGGAGTAGATAGGGCCAGGTTCTGATACCTACCAGAGGGAGGATCTGCCATAGTGAAGTGAATTCCAGCCGGTATGGGCAAGAGGTTTCCCCAAAAGAGACATGGCAGATCTGGAGAGGGCATTGAGAAACGCAGTTGGTAAGCGTTGAAAAGTAGGTAGTGAAGTCTGAACGAAAAGAGGGTGCTGGCATTAGCGTCATCCAGTTCGAATTTTCCAGAACCAAAACTTGGTTGATGCTATGCTGCAAAAATACCTTAAAGGAAAACGGAAAACGTGTACTACATTATTAAATGTAAGACCTTGAGTACTATGGATAGAAGAGAGGCATTGTCTAGTCCATTTTAACATTTTCAGCCTCTCTGACCAAGGCTAACTCAGTTGTCTTCACTGCCATCCTCACTTTTCCATATCCCCAAATGTTGGAATGTACACACACTCCAGCGTGTGACCATTCTCATTTAGGGGACTGGGCTTATGTTTTTCTGTTTTGTCTCGTTTATTATTGCTTTTTAACAGATGCACAGTAATCACTACCCTAAATGAGGATCACGTTTTCTTCCACTTGGTCGGATTGATTCCGGGTTCGGAAGCAAACGCCAATCTGATGATCTCCTAGTTTAGAAGTAATTGTTATTACTAAAACAGTGGATGTTCTTCAGTAGGGTAACAGTCTGTAAACACGGTATAGGATGATGCAGCTATTAAATATTTTCCCTAGGGCTGAGTAGGTGGAGGGTTACCAGGCTGGGGCTGGGATTGGCCTGTGTGGGTGGAAGTAACCCAGCTTGGGGTGGGAGGGAAAAGTGGAGGCTGCCTGGGAGCCATCCTGCAATCCGGGCCAGCCTAAGGCACTCGGGGGTGCAGGCTGGAGGGTGTCCCACTCACACCGCCCACAAAAGGGAACCCAGGAAGCCCAGCCAGCCACTGCAGCAGGCACGTCGCAGAGGGCGGGAGCAGGCGCGCGGGCAGGCGGAGGCAGCCAACGGCGGAGGCGCCCACTCCCCCCGGTCCCTGTGCCCCGCCGCTCGGCTCCCGCCGCCGGGCGCCCGAGCGCTCGGCTCTTTCCGCCGCCGCGCGCTGCCCCGTGCGCTCCGGCACCTTCGGCAATTTCCGTCGGGCCCTGGCCGCCATTTTCTCGCCGCTTGTGTGGCTCGCTGGCTGCGTGGCTCGGTTCTTGGGAGCGAAGCTTTGTCCGGTTCGGCAATGGACGGGTAGGTCCCGGAGCCCGTGAGGAGATGGGGGACGGAGAGGAGTGTGGCCGGGCTGCGGCCCGGGTCGGGGTCGCGTCGGGGAGCGGGGCTCGGGCGGCCCCTCCCAGGCCGCGCCGCCGTTACCCAACCCCCGCCCCATCACACACACCCCTCCCCGGGCTTCCCTCCGCGGCTCGGGCGACGAGCGCGGACCGCAGCCGGGGCCGGGAGGCCGGGGAGGCCTCGGGGCTTCTGTGGGGACTCGGTGGGGCCTGGCGGCGGGGGATGGGGCGGTCAGCCCGGGGCGGCCCTGCCCCCTCGGGAGCCATGTCGACGCCGCGGGGGGACCCGAACCCTGGGGTGGCGGCGGCGGCGGCGGCGGCGGAGGCCGCGGGCGCGCGGGCGCGCGTGGGGAACGCCATGGAGGCCTGTGCCGAGTCCCGAAGCCCGAGGCCCGCCGTCCCCGGCCTCGCCCGAACCACCGCGGCGGGAGAGCCGAGTGGGAGCCGCGGGGAAGGGGCGGGCGCGCGGCGGCGGGAGGGAGGGAGGGAGGGAGGAGGGCACATGTCACACTCCTTTGTTTTCATCTGAGTCTGGGAGCGGGGGCGGGAGGCCATCGAAATGCCTTTACAACAAAACATTTCAAGGCTTGGCCCAAAGGGCCCCGGAATTAAACCGTAAACACAACAAAACCCCGTGAAGTGTTGGAGGTGTTGGCATCGATCACATGGGCAAGGGCCACCAAGCCGTGGCAGAGAAAAGAAAAGAAATTCCGCACAGGTTTTTCTTTCTTTTTTCTTTTTTTCTCCTCCAAGCCGCTTTGGCTAGCTTCTGGGGGAAATCCAAACTAGAAACAAACAAAAATCTGAGCAAACATGGAACAGAGTCGTGATGCGTCTTTTTGAGAGCCTGGGCGTGGAGATAGGATGCAGAATGAGGTGAGATGCTGTGTGAAAAGATGAGGACCAATGTCGCGCCCGTGTTAACGCCACATCTCAAAGGACTCAGTTCAACTCATTGTGAAGAGAAAGGGGGCACGGTTCTGGATAAAAATATGACACTACTCACAGCTCATTTAGGGCAAGGGGGATTAAAAAAACCTCAGGTAACACGAACATTTATTAAAGTGAGTATCACTGTTTGAGCAATCTAAAGTAAAATCTGAGTTTATTTAGTTGATTATCTAGTTATTTGATGTTTTTAGAGATAATAAAAAGTAACAGACCTTAGAAATCATGCCACAGATTACCTTAATGGGATATCATTTTCCACATGAAATGTAGATTTAGACATGTTCTGAATTCCCTCCAGACAATTGATGGCAAAACTTGAGCAGAAATCCATGTTTTCCAATTCCCAGATTCTATCTAGATTACCAAAGAACCTGAGTTAAGTTGCTAATGTCATTATACAATCACTGTAGGAATGACATGTAGTGTTCTGGATTTTCATCTTGCTGTTAAAAGTTATTAAAATTTACCGTAAACTGACTGAAACATCTCATGTTATCCAGGTAGATAATAGCTTTAAAAAGTATCACTGAGCGTCTCTCTACTTGTTTTCTGACTGTATTGCAGTGTCTGGAGAATTTGTGAAAGATCTTGAAAGTTTAAAAGTTATGCAATGATCATTTGAAGAGTAAGAGGTTGACACTTTTTTTTTTTCCTTTACAGAATTGTCACTGAGGTTGCTGTTGGTGTGAAGGTAGGAGATTGTGTTTGAAAGTAAAGTAGAAACGAGAATTGTTGAATAGACTACCATTATAAAGTTGAAAATTTCAGTTAGCCTTGACAACAAAACCGAGTTATAAAATATTTCCTTTAATTTGTAAAGTCAGAGTCTATAAGCAACTATACCATTGGATAGTTAGACTGTAGGCTTTGATAATAAGCTTTTTTTTTTTTTTTAACTCTTGAAATAGTGTTAACGTTGTTAGTTCAAGATAGTCTGACCCTGGTTAAAGTGAAGTGTGCATGTTAGGGATGAATCACATTGAGAATCAGCTGCCCTGACACCGAAGAGGAGCTAAGTTGTTCAAGTCCTTCAGCTTGAGTCCCTAAAGAGCTGTCTTGTCTGGAGTAGGTTTTCACTCACTTCTTGGGTAGGAAAACTGTTCAGCCTTTACAATTGCCTCCATGGTTACCATCTGGCACTTCCTGGAAGACATAGACCTTGTTGGTGTATTACAGATTCTTCTTGCAATTCTGTCTGCCCTGCTAGGGCATATTCCCTGTCTTTTAGCTTATGCCCAAGCCTGGAATAAGAAGATTGCTCCTGTCCCTCAGCCATAATTGTAAGCATAAATATAAAACCCTTCAAATAACAGTACCCTTAGGAGAATATCTAATATTCCTGGTTTAGTGATGTTGACCCTCAGTATTTTTCTTGGATCTTAAATTGTGTTTGTGATGGCTTATTTGTCATAGTAGATTAGGAGATTTTATTGTGTTTTCTGTTTGGTAATGAACTAGATGTCCATACTTTAATATTTGGGTTATTTCTTGAGTTCATGTTGTATAGAACATTTAGTTTTATTTTCAGCCATATTCCAAGTTGAGATAGTTAAAAGCTTTGCATTTGGGGATAGCTCAAGAGTACAAAATGTGTTAATGTTGTAGTTATTATCCAAATAGATTTCTTCTGTGAATTTTGTAAAAGAATAAATGATATAAGGTAATTTGTAAAAATGACTAAGTCTCTGGTCTCTCACTGGCAGGTAAGTTTACATGCAAAACCTCATGAGCAGTCATGAAAAAAAGGGAGGAGGATTAGACTTGACTGCCTGGATAGGATATGTTGGTTTTACCAGTTTTCAGTATTGTAGTTCAAGGAGAAACTGTTAGAAAATTGTATAGGAATACTACCCATTTAAAAAAGTTGTTTAATATAAAAGTTTGCAAAGTTAAAATTAATTTTATAACCTTTTCTAGACATTGGTTAAATATGTTTGTTGGTATCAGAATTATGTACAAGCACTTAAACTTTCTTAAAAGTAAAACATAATTTTAAGGAAAGTCATACATGTGCATGTTTAAAATGATTGAAAATGTAGCATTCATTTCTCCTTGATTAGGTGTAGATAGATAATTAAAAAATTATTGATTTGTGTATTACAAATTGTGTGCTTGTCTTATTTTTTGTACAAATATATTGTGTTATGACCCATATCTTGACCTTTTAAAATTTTTTATTTCAGTATGACATAATTGCCTGAAATAAAAAATTTTAAAAGTATGCAATGTTTTCTATATACATACTTTGATGCCACCACTACAATGGAGGTAGAAGCTTTTGTTACTCCTAGAAATGCCATCCTGCCCCTTTATAGTCCCGCCCCTATCCTTTTCCCCCAAAGCCAGTGATCTGCTGGCATTATAGATTTGCTTGCATTTTTAGAATTTTAAATAAATGGAATTGGAAGGCGAGGTCTTCTGGCCTATTACACTCTACAGAAAATTTTAAGTTATTTACATGTGTGTAGTGATCCCCCCCCACCCCTTGCTTAGAATCATTATACTATCTGGTAATTAAAAACTTGTAGTGGGCATTTGTGTTTGGGGATATTATAAGGTTGCTGTGAACATTTCTGCATGTTTTTGTGTAGACATATGCTTTTATTTCTCTTGGGGCCTATTGTTAAGAATGACTGAATCATGTGTTTGGCATATGTTTAACTAATTGAGAAACTACAGTCTCTTTTCCACAGTGGTTGTACCATCTTGCCATTAGCAGGGTATGAAAATTTCAGTTCCTCCAGAGACTTCTCAGTGCTTTTTAGTGTTTAGTGGGTGTGAAGTGATAATTTAATTGTGGTTTTCATTTGTACTTCTGTGTGTTATCTATTACGATCATTTTCAGTGTGCCTTTTGCCAGCTGTTACTGATTTCTTCCTCCTCTTCCTCTTTTTGGTTTTTGAGACAAGGTTTCACTTGTGTAGATTAGGCTGGCCTCTCAACTAGGCTAGAGATCTGCCTGACTCTGCTTTCTTGCTTCCTTCCCAAGTGCTGGGATTAAAGGCTTGCACCACCATGACCAATGTCTTATAGACAGAATTCTAGTCTAGAGGAATAGAAGTGATAGAATGAATTAATTTCTCTCAGTCTTTTTCTCTTCTTGTGTGTGTGAAATCCAGTTGCCTTGGTTCACCAAACTTTATTCTTTTTCAAAGTTGTGTCATGGCTTGAATGTGTGAAACAATATGAGGAAAGCTGACAGTTTAATTCTTAATTTTCCTATCAATGACAAAATACATTTTATCTCTTCATTCACATAGGCGTTTACTTTCTTTGTTCTTTGAGATTATTCTTTAAGATTTCACTGTAAAAGTTTTATACATTATTAATTCCGTGGGGGGAGAAGTTAGATTCATCCCTAAGAATTCACAGCTTGTTATAAATCATTGGTTCTCAAACTGTGGTCCATGACCATCCCCTAAGACTATTGGAAAACACAGATACTTACATGATGATTCATAACAGCAAAATTACAGTTATATATAAAATACAGCAATAAAAATTGTTTCAATAATTTAATTCAGTTTGTAAAACTGATAAGTTTGTTTTAGATTCTAACAGAATTTTCACATTTACCATTGATACCCAGTTTTCTCTCGGCTATTTAGGTGCCATTTTTTTCTTTTCTTGCCTATGACTGCTAGTTAGTAAGTATTAAGTTGAATCGAGGTGGTAAGAGTTGTTAATTTTACCATGTTCTTCCCATCAGGGTGAATATTATTTTTTCCTTAATTGTGAAATTGTAAGTTGTACAGAACACACAGTGGAAGGATTGTCATTACAAGGTGAAGCTCTGTAGGCCTTGGGTTTGTTTCTCTGGGGAAGTTTTAAGCTACATATTGAGTTTGTTTAATAGAGCGGGGCTATTCAAGTTACCCATTTCTTCTTGGGTTACTTTTGTAATTTGATCTTCTGTAGAATTGGTGAATTTATTTGGATGGAGTTGTTCATGGTACTCTATTGCACTTTATATTGTTTTCTTTCTTTTTGAGGTAGGATCTCATTGTTATTTTGGTTGGCCTAAAACTATGTAGACCAGGCCTGTCTCTTTAGGTCACAGATCTGCCAGCTTCATGAGGCTGAGATTAAATTTGTGTGCCACTGAACTCCAGTCCCCTTTGATACTTTGGATAGTTTAGAACAGTGGTTCTCAACCTATGGGTTGCGACCTTTGGGGAGTTTTCACAGAGGACACCTAAGACCTTTGGAAAACACAGATATTTATGTTATGATTCAGAACTAGCAAAATTTCAGTTATGAAGTAGCAGTGAAATAATTTTATGGTTGGGGGTCACCACAACATGAGGAGCTCTATTAAAGGGTTGCAGCATTAGAAAGGTTGAGAACCACTGGTTTAGAACCTTAATCACTTGAGCTCTCTGCTTTCTAATACTGGTTATTCTAATACTGGTTTTGACTGTTGATTTATTTTATTAATGTTCTCACAGTACATTCATGAAGTTTTCTGTCAAATTTTTGTCCTTTTCATTAATTTCTTTTTCTCCCTTCTTCCTCTGTCTCACATTAACTTCTGCTTTTCCTTTTGAAACAGATTCTCACTATAGCCCTGACTGTCTCAGAACTCACTATGTAGACCAGGCAGGCTGGACTAGACTAGGCTGGGAATAAAGAAAGGCATGTACTTTTTATACCTCATGGTATTATTGCTTCTCCATTGCTGGGATAAACACCATGACTGAAAAAGCATCTTGCAGAAGGAAGGGTTTATTATTTATTAGGCTTACAAGTTACAGTCTTTGTCATTGAGGGAAGCCGGGGTAGGAGCTCAAGATAGGTACCAAAGCAGAAACCGTGTAGGAGTACGACTTACTGTCTGGTTTCCCATGTCTTGCTCTGTCAGCTTTCTGATACATCCCGGGACCACCTTTTTAGATGTGGCACCATCCATAGTGGGCTGGGCCCTTCCTTCATGTCAGTCACCAAAGAAAAAGCCCCATAGATTTGCTCACAGGCCAGTCTGAAGGAGGCAAATTCCTCAGTTATAGTTCCCTCTTCCTGGTTATCTCTGTGTCAAATAGACAAAACCTAAGCACATATGAACCTTTTCTAATGTAGGGTTTTGCTACTATATATCTCTCTTAGTGGTGCTTTGATGGTGTTCTCTTAAGTTTTCATTGTTGCTCTTCATTGAAGAGCATCCCTAACCCTTAAGTTTTTCCTTTGTTTATAGCTACCTTATACAGCAACTTTAGATGCAGACTTGTATGGCCAGATTTATAGAGGTGGTTTTTCTAGTGAGTTAATTAAAAACCAAGATTTGATTATAGCTGAAGTGCTGATAAAGTGTTGTTAAAAGCAGCTTGTTTTTTTTTTTTAATCAAATTGGATTCTTCTCTAGAAGTAACACATTATAAATTCCTAATTCACAGTTGTAAGTTGTACTATGACTATTGAATTCCTCATCATTGGTTTGATTTAAGGAGTAATTAAATAATGCTGAGTATATCTTTTTTGATAGTAGTTTAATGTAATTGATTTAATAAGGTATGTGTTTGAAAAAAGTTGTTTGCTTTTTTTAGATTTTGATTATTATTAAAATCTTTTAATGTAATACCATAGCATATACTTTGTGCTAGATTCTTTTTCTGAAAATTTCAGCTTATAATATAATCTCTATTGAACAACAGCTCTGTTGAGCATAGGGTGTTTTTTTGTTTGTTTGTTTGTTTGGCTTTTCAAGACAGGGTTTCTCTGTGTAGCTTTGCACCTTTCCTGGAACTCACTTGGTAGCCCAGGCTGGCCTCAAACTCACAGAGATCCACCTGGCTCTGCCTCCCGAGTGCTGGGATTAAAGGCGTGCACCACCACTGCCCGGCTATATATTAAGCAGTTATGATCACTCAGTTAATACTTATGACTCTGGAAGTGTCTTGAACTTATATGTTTATAATCCATGAACAATTTAGCATTAAAAAATAAATAATAATTTTATTTTACTACATTTCTATTTGTTGGAGATCTAAAAGATCCAGTCTTTAGAAGGATCATGTCTCCTAGGAAAATGCTCAAGGTTTTAAGTAAGTGCCATACTGACAGGATCCGAGTAGGCTCCCTGGAAATAATAAGCTGTTCTTTGTAGTAGATAGGTTGAGAGACAGGAAGAGCACAGAGCAGTACACAGTGAGACAATGACAAATCCATGTGTTGACAGGCAGAAATTGAGTCATGTAGCACTACATTTTAGAGTTTTGGTGTTTTGGTTTTTGTTTTTACTATAAAAGTGCTTACTGATCAACAGATGCTCTTCTCAGTCTAGCAAAACAAGATGAATCAAAACATAAAGGAATATTCTTGGTGATAAGCATACACACACTTGTTAAATGCACCTTATTTTAATAGAAAAAAAATCCTGCTGAGTTACCCCCCCAAAAAAAACAAAACTGTGTAAGTCTCTGTGTACCAACCAGTTAACTGAAAGTACAGAGAACAGAATACAGCAAATAAGTGCATGCTCTGTGCAGTTCTGTAAATTCTGTAAATGTGTACCAGTTCTCTTTAGCAAATGAGATGTCATAATTAAAGGATGGAGGACTTCTGGGTAAAAAGATGTTTTAAGAGGTAATATCACCTCATTCACTGTGACTTTTGTTACATTCTGATCCTTCCTCCCACTTAGTAAACCTTATGAAATAGGATAACATGAAAAGTTACAAATTGTAGCACAGATTTAACTTCCGACAATACTAGGTAATACGAACTTTTGGATGTCCTAATAGTGTTATAGCTGTTGTTGGGTGGTTTTTGAGAGTTCATGTTTTGAAAGGAAAACACTGAAACATTTACATAGGAAACAGCACAGGTATATGGAAGTTGTCACAGTCACTGGGAAAGAATTGATTGTGGTGAGTCTCATATTTTAGCTATGAGTTCAAGATTCCTATAGTTTCCAATATTATCACACTAAAATATAAACTTCCAGGAAGAACTGTTTGTTCTCAGAACTCCTGTGGTAACTTTTTGTGATGCTTCATTGCTTTTAAAATGAAAATAATAACTTTATTCTCTAGTGCATTCCACCTGTAACCAAATTAAGAATCCTGCTAAAAGTCTTGCCATACAAATAGACCATTATTTTGTCTACTTTAAATTGATCTTGAATTCATTTGTATTTTTCTTTAAAAGTCATCAAAAGTGAAGGATGATCTATTGGTTACATTGACATCATTCTTTCTATACAATAAAATTTACAATAACAATATCATGGTGTAATTTTCCTTTTATATCAGGAACAAAGGAAAGCCAACATTTTGATTAATGTCTCTTAGCTCTCTTTTTATCAATAATTCTCATTTCCTATCCCCTGCCCCTTGTAATCCTCACACCCCTTCTTTACTAGAGAATCTGGGTCATCTGTACAATTTCTACTCTTCAGTACTCTGCTGATTATATCTTGTTTCATCTGTTCCTTGGATCTTCTGTATTAATTGTGAATTCATAAATTAGATGAAACTTGATCATAGGTTTAATTTTTAGCAAGAATGTCTGTAGCTATGATCCATGGAATTTCTGTTGTATTATCAAGAGGAACAGAACATTAACATTGATCAGTAGGGTGAGGTGTCACATACTCGTTACAGAACATTCCTATCATTTATTCACTTTCAGTAATGAATGTTTGTGGAATTTTATTGGTATTGTGAAAATAATGTATTTTCTCTTCATATATTAAAATTCCTCCTTTAAGAACTGTGCTCATGAATTATTTGTTTACATTATAGCCACACACCATCTTAAAAATGGAAGCAGGATAGATTTTATCTTCGATAGTTTCATACATGTGTATAGTGCATTGTAGTTTTTTTCAGACCCATTTTCCTCAGTCCCCCTTTCCTCTTCTGCTATAACCCTCCTTCTTATGAAGTCCCCCTCCTACCTTTTCTTTGTGTGTGTATAACCGACTGATTTACCTGGGGTTTCTTGAATGGGCCTGGGTGGGAGCTTATTTACTGGAGTGTGGGCAATTTTTATGAATGCCTATACCACTGAAGAAATGGATAGCCCTTTCCCAGCAACCCCTAACTGCTAACACTCCCTGAGGGAGGGAACAATTGGTTCTCTTAAGCCACTCCCCCATTGCAGTTTTTCTGGTGTAGTTAGTGCAGTGTAGTTAGTACAAATTCCTTCTTTTTAATTGTTATTACTATTATGAAATCAAGCATTTTAATGTTTATCTTTTAGTCCATTGCAGTGACTATTTAAAAAATGCTGTTACATCTTGGGCAGGTGAAGCTTCAAATAGCAGTAACTTGTGATAATGTGGTTCAAGTATCTTTGTTAAAATTAATCAGCCATGCTTTAAAAAGGTCTCTGTCCAAGATGTGGGAAACGTTCTTTAGAAACTACAATAATGGATGCCAAGGGGATACTTGCTCTAAGATTGTTACTGCTTCAGGACCCTTTCAGTGGACAGATAGCATTTTTTGATAGAAATATATTATGAGCTCATTTATTGTTTTATTTCTGATTCCTATTTAAAGTTACATCGTTTTTACTTATTTGATTTTCTTCAGATTTATTTATGTGTATTAGTGTTTTGTTCACATGTATGTCTGTGTATCATGTGAAGCATTCTGGAGCTGGTATTATGGACAGTTGTGAATTGACGTGTGGGTGCTGGGAATCAAACCCCAGACCTGAAGAACAAGTGCTCTCAAACACTGGGCCATTTCTTCAGCCCCCTGATTTTATGTTTGTATCTCTTGTCCCTGAAAAACCTTGTTTGCTAATATTAACCTTGGTATACCACACATGGCACTTTAAAAACACCAGCCTTGTAAAAAGACACTAGTTTTTTAAAGCAATATTAATATTGTACTAACATTTAATACAATTTATTATTTTTTGTAGCCATGTTTTGTCTCTAAGGTGTAGTCTACAAAAAAGTCATAGTATAAGCTTTGAATTTTAAAGTTTATTGAAATTGCTCTTTGTTTTACCACCAAATTAATGGTAGATTTGTTTTCTTTTTCTTTTTTTTTTTTTGAGCTGAGGATCGAACCCAGGGGCCTTGGGCTTGCTAGGCAAGTGCTCTGCCACTGAGCTAAATCCCCAACCCTTGTTTTCATTTTTAAAAAATATTTTTAATTAAATTTCCTCTGACCTTTGAAACAAACTACAAGAAAATGACCTCTGCAACAAGCTATAGAGAAGCTTAGATAGGGTCCTCCCCCACCTCCACCACCCCACTTTTTGTATTCCTTCTCTATGTATTTTCCTTGATTGATTGCTTTTTTCAACTCATCCATTATAGTCAAGTATAAAGTTCTTCCCCACAGTATGTAGAAAGAGGCACAGTATGCATAATGTTTTATAGCTTGACATTTTACTAAATGATGCATATCTCCTTGGAGGACACTGCATGGCTATTAGAAGGAAACATTCTCATTGCTTTCTTTGTATTTCATTGTTTCTACTCTTGGAGTATGAAAAATCACCAGTAATTCTATAGAATAGCTCCTAAACGTGATTTGTTTGGTCAGTGTGTAATGCAAATACAGTTTTACCAGATATTCCTAAAAGTTTTTGTGTGGGGATTGTTTTCTATCCAGAAATATGAATGCCAATGTCTCATAGCAAAAACACATAGTATGTGCCTATAGCTTCAAGTGGGTGGTGGAGGAGACAAGAGGATCCCCCAGGCTTGCCAGCTAGCCCTTGTGGAATAATTAATGAGCCCCAGGTCCCAGTGAGAGACCCTGTCTCAGGAAATGAAAAAGTTGGAAGTGTTGCTAGTCTGGTGGGTGAGAAAGTATCCAAATACAGAGTTAATTTGGATTTGTTTTACCATAAGGAAGACTAAACAGATTTTCAGCTTATGATTTCTATTTCCTATGCCAAAACTTTTTAAGTTTTTAAATCTGTCTTTGAAGTTTAAATTTCCGTTTTGATTCATTTATTTAAAATTTATTTCAAAATTTTACCTGGTTAAACCAGTTGAAACTTGATTGCATTTTTCTTCTTCACTGTGCTTTTCATTATAAACATCTTCCTGTGTTTGGCTAAACATGGAATGCATTGTAGAATTCATATTACAATGGATTTTTTTTTTCATGGGCATTTAAATCAATATTAGGATGATGCTGAAGGAATGAAACATTTTCAGTCTACTATTTTGAACTTTTTTTCCTTTGGCCAGAAAGGGTATGGCCCATGTCTTCCTCCTTCGCATATTCTTGTTTTGAAGTGGTGTGTATATACTGTCTTTAGAACACAAACCTTGGGCCTGGATTGATGAAGTTAAGAACACTTGCTGCTCTTCTGAGGACTCAAGTTTAGTTTCCAGGACTCGGGGCAGGCTGTACTCTAGCTCCAGGAGATGTGTGCTGGCTATTATTATCTTTAGGATGACTGTAGTTATCCTACGGGAGGGAACCTTGATTGAGAAAAATGCCTCTAAGATCCAGCTATAGGAGGACATTTCTTAATTAGTGATTGATGGGGGCGGACCCAGCCTATGGTGGGTGGTTCCATCCCTGAGCTAGCTGTCCTGGCTTCTGTAAGAAAGCAGGCTGAGCAAGCCATGATGAATAAGCCAGTAAGCAGCACTCCTCCATGGCCCTCCATCAGCTTCTGCCTCCAGGTTCCTTCCGTTTGAGGAACTAAGACAGGATTCAACGTTTTTTTGTGGTTGTTGTTGTTGTATAATCCATGGGTACCTGTATACGTATGTGTCGTAAACACATGTAGACACATACACATAAAATAGTAAAAATGAATTTTTAAACAAGTGTTACTTGGTGAGTAGGAGAAATGACCAGAATATGAGGCAAAATTTTATGTAGTGTCAAGTTGTATCTGTTGCTTATGAAATAATTTTGTGATAACCTTTGTTTATTTACTTGTTTATTTATTGGGGGGTGTGTGTATTATGTTGTGCATGTGGAGGTCAGTGGGCAACTTCTGTAAGTTTCTTACCTTCCACTTCGTTGAAGCAGTCTCTCTTGTTTCTATTGTATGCCAGCCTACCTGGCCTGGGAGGTTCGGGACAATTTCTGTCTTGGCCTTCTGTCTTCCTGTAGCAGTCCTGGGATTATAGATTAGTGGCTCTACACATCCATCTTTCCCATTGTTTCTAGGGATCTGCACTCTTGTCATCAGGCTTTCCCTATTAGCCAGGTTACCTGCTGATCCCTATTCCTGGCCTTGTGTGATACCTTAATCAACAGTATTGATTGTAGCTTGTTCTAAAGTCTTTTTTTTTTTTTTCCTTACTTGATTTCTTATCATTTGATTATTTCACAGAAGTGGCTTATTAGGATTATTAAAATGCCTTGTTGTTATTCATTGTTTTTTCCCTGGAACCTTTAATTACTTTGTGAGAGTATTATTAGCCCCTTATCTACCACTTAAAAAAATGTGTTACCATATATGTGTAACTTTACCTCCCTCTGTATCTTAACATAGGTGTGCCCTAAAGATTTTTTTCTTACTCTTTCCAATATGATTTTGTCATGTAAATGAAAAAGATTAATATTTGGTCTTCCATATTCATTAGCTTATGTTCTGCTTCCAGGTAACCTTGGATTGAAAATACTACCTCCACATTGTTTATGTGAAGACTTTTTCTTACTGTAAACAATGCATTATCTCTGCTGTTAATATTGTATTATGTATTTTAAGTAATTTAGAGACTTAATATGTGTCAGAAGATCGTACAGGTTGTCAGCACTTATGCCATGTCATACACAGGGCGTGAGCATTCACATATTTTAATATCCCTAAGGATCCAAAAGCTAATTCTCCCTGATACTTAGGAACTGGAGGTATGTGTGTTCATGTGTGTGCACATAGGTACACAAATGCATAAATGTAATACATTTTATGATAATAGTATACCTGTATAATGTTTTCTATAATTTGTCTTTTTTGGTCTCACATTGTAGTCTAGGCTGTTTTGGAACTCACTTATGTAGTCCAGGTTGGTCTCCAACCTGTGGCAATCCTTCTGCATCAGCCCCTGAGTGCTGAGATAACCATTGTGAGCCATTACACTGACTGAGGCTGTGACTTCTGTTTTGATTCAGTGATGATTTCAGTAATTAGCCAAATTATATGTGTAGTTGCATAATACTGTGGAGAGCTCTTCTGTGAAAATGTTCAAATTATCTCATTTGGTGGATATTTAGGATAAGGTTTTTAAAGTTGAACAGTGCTAGTATATGTATGACCATTTTTTGAGAGTATACACTGAGTCTTGAGTATGTTAAACTTTACCAGGTAGTAGTAGATTATTCCCAGCATTTCATTCTGATTTATGTCTCAGATTAATACAGAAGGGATACATGTCAAATCCTTCTGACACTTTTTAAATTACGTATGTAGTTTATTAATTTCTGCTAGTCTGGTGTGTTGTGATTTTTTTTTTGTTTGCTTGTTATTTTCTCCTGCTTAATGGAGTGTACATTGGTTTTTTTGTTTTTATTTTTAATGTGGAGCTTCACATTAGCTTTTCATTTTCAGTATCAAATATATTTTTCATGCACTTAACCACCACCAAGAACAAAAAAATTCATGGCAGAATTAGAACTAGAGAAACAAGTGTTTTATAGTTTTCTTCTTTCATAATTCATGTTCATTGCTTGCTTGCAGTCCTTTCTCATCCCCTTTCATTTAGCCTTTCTTATTCTCTATAACGTTACTTTACTCACATGTACATTTGTTTATACATAAGCATATATTAGCTACATTTCACATATGAGAAAAGACATGCAGGGTTTTTTTCCTTCTGAGTTTGTGTGATCTTGCTTAATACTATACATTCCAAGTCCATTTTTTCTTGCAAATTCTTAGTTTTTTTCCTTTACACCTTAGTATTTCTATTTTCCATGTATACATATATTTTTCATTATCCATTTATCTGTTGCTAGGCAGCTAGGTTAATTCCTATTATTTGTTACAGTGAACAAAGCAGCATTAAACATGAGGTGCAGATTCTTTTGTTCTATATGCTGAGGAGTGAAATAGTGGGGTCATCTAGTAGTTCTTTGTTAACTTTCTGGACAAATCTCCAAACTATTTCCACACAATAGCTGTGTTAGTTTGCACCCCTACCAACAGTGAGTGGGATGAGGCGTCCTTTTTCTCCATACCCTTGCTAACATTTTTGAGAGATTTGTTGTTAGCCATTCTGACTGGGGTGAGGTGGTATTCATTCAAAGTAGTTTTAATTTGTTTTTTTTTTTTTTTTTTTTTTTTTTTTTGGTGGCTAGGGATATTAAATACTTTTAAAAATATTTATTGGACATTTTAAAATTTTTTAACATTGTTCATTGCTATGTGTTGATTTTTTTTAATTTTTAGTGTGAAATTTCTACAGTTCTTTGTAAATTCTAGACATAGACACTTGTCTGAAGCATAGTTGTAAAGATTGTCTCGTTTTGTGAGGTGTTAATTCTGCTGATTATTTCTTTTGCTGTATAGAAACAATTTTCATGTTCTCCCATCTGTTGATACTTGAGACTAGTTCTTGTGCTGTTAGTGTTTAACTTAAAAAGTTTTTGCTTACCCCAGCATCTTGAAGACTATCTCCTGTGGCTTCTTTTAAAGGTATTTTATTGTGGCCACATGTTAATATTATTTGCATATTAGTTAAAATTATATGAACCCATTCCTTGCACATTTAATTTTTCTCTTGTTCTCCTGCCTGTCTTTGTTGATTGGTGAAAGCCCATTCAGCAGTATGTTTGGGAAAACAAACTTACTTTCTTCTTTCCCATACCCAGTGGCAGTCAACACAGAAGGCTTTCCTGACCCCAGAAGGTTTGAAGGCTTCTTCCTACTGGCAAACAAGTAATTAATTCTCCAAAGACAGATACCAGCTGGGTGTCTTCCAAATAACTTCTGACATTGTACCTGTGGAAAGCCTTATATTGCACAGGTTGAGGGTTCAGTCTTTAAATTTCTCTCCATTTTCAGATGCCTGTCAGAAGCCCCTGATGGTTTGGCATCTCTTTGAATATGTGGTTCCCACAGTTATCTTTTTGCGTTCACTTAATTTACTAAAGAAGAAAACTTAGAGCTTTATTAAGGATACAATGAAGAGAGATGCTCAGGGTGAGAGAGAAGGGCTGTAGAGCTTTTCTAGGTGTGGCGTCTCAGGGAATCTCTATGTTAAATTTGGAAACTGTCTGAGACTAGTCCTTTTAGAGTTTTATGGAGGCTTCATTACATAGACATGTTTGATCAAACCATGTTGGTGATCAGCTTGACATTTATTCCCTCCCTCTTCATCCTTGGTCTTCTTCCAGTTGCTAATCTTGAGCTTGCCTTGAGCCTTCTAAGCCATCAAGTCATCTTGTTAGTATCATTTTTATAAGGATTTTTCAGAGTTTTATGCCAGAAAATGGAAATGAAAACTGTGTGTGTATGTATGTACATATACATATATTTGCAATATCATACAGACCATTAATTATTTTTAATTATTGCAATAGTTTTTGCTTTGGGATTTTATGACGGCATACTACTAGAATTTACTTTTAGATTTAGTTTCTTTTGTAGGGATCCTTGAAATAATTTTTAAAAAAAGTGTCTGGTGGTATAAGAATGGCCCCTGGGGTTGGGGATTTAGCTCAGTGGTAGAGTGCTTGCTTAGCAAGCACAAAGCCCTGGGTTCCACCCCCAGCTCCACAAAAAAAAAAAAAAAAATTATTTTATATTTTAATTTCTTGATTTTTGTGTTCAGTTTATTATAAGTTCTTTAAATCAGCCAGTGTTATTTATTTTAAATATTAATGTCCATCTATGTAAATACACACTTTTTAAAGTAGACAAAACAGTTGATTTACTTTAAATGTTAGTCTAGTGAAGTATATTTTTATGAAATACAGGTATTTTCAAATAAGACATGAATGAATGATTTGAACATAAAAGACATTATAACCTTTCACTAAAGAATTTTGAGATGAGTCAATTTCTTTCTTTCTCTTTTATTTTGTGCAATGAAGTTTCTCATTCCTTAGATGTTGCTTTTGTCTTCGATGTTCTAGTTGCTGATATTTATGCCTGTTTTTTATTATGGTGATGACTAGCTCCCTAGGTTTGAAGTGTGAATTTCCTAAAGACCTGATTTATCTGAATGAGCAAAACTAGTAGAATAAAAGATTCAAATAATGCTTTTGAGAATGGCTATCTCCTCTGTCCTACTCTTCTCTTTCTTTTTGATAAAAATTTGAGGTGTGGCCTTTTAAAGAATTGATTGTGGAACTTTATACTTTTTTACTTGGAATTTGGGTAAAAGAAGGAAGTGAACACTTTCACTTGTTGTAGATGGGAGAGTAAAAAGGGATGAAGTTATCCTTTGTTGTAGGGCATCAGTTTGAATCTGTGGGTCATAACCTTGACAGGTCACATATCAGATATCCTGTATATCAGGTATTTACATTATGATCCATAATAGTAGCAAAATTAGTTATGAAGTAGCAACAATAATTTTATGGTTGAGGATCATCACAACACAAGGAACTAACTATTAAATAAAGGGTTGTAGCATTAGGAAGGTTGAGAACCACTATTTTAGGGATTCAGTCATATGCAGTAGTTGAAAAGTTAGAAATAAAAGATAGGCTTTTGCATTATTTTTTAATTACAGTGTTTTATGGTAATTTGTTTGTACTTTTTATAGAGAGGATCTGACGAGCTACTCTCAGGCAGTGTTCTCAGTAGTCCCAACTCTAATATGAGTGGCATGGTGGTTACAGGTAAGTGTGGCTGCCTTAGCAGCCCTCATTTACTATTTTCCAGGGCAGAATGTTAAAACTAAAGCATAATTTAGGCCAGAATGGCTTTTGTTTTGAAATCTTGAAATTGATGATTTTTGTGGGCAAGTGGAGTTTAAATCTGATTCAATTTATTTGTTATTGTGATGCTAGGGACTGAACTCAAGGGCTTGTAGGTAGATTTTTCTGTCCTGCCAGCTGCTCCTCAAATAACCACACAGAGACTTAATTATAAATGCTTGGCCAATAGCTCAGGCTTGTTTTTTAGCTAACTCTTATAAAGTAAATTAACCCATTTCTGTTCATCTATGTGCTGCTCTGAGGCTCATTTACCTCATGTTTGTACTTCCCATCCTGCTTGCTTTGTGTCTCATGGCATCTCCTCAGACTCCCCCTCCTTTCCAGCATTCTCTTAGTCTGGTTCTCCCCCACTTCACCTTATCCTCCCTTGCTGTTGGCCAGTCAGCTCTTTATTAACCAATGAAAGTGATATGTATTTACAGTATGCAGATTGTTCCATAGCAAGCGCTTGCACATGCCAGGGAAATACTCTACCACTGACTCATACCCGGTCTTAAAACTTTACCCTTATCTTCTTATTGTTGTTAACTATGGTACATTTTTTTATTTAAAAAATTATTTTTGTTTGTTTTTAAGTAACACAAATTCTTTATTCTTACTTGTTTACCCCTTCACATTATTTAAACAAGTACACTAAAGTGATCAAATCTGGGTTGTAGACTTATCTAGATTCTGTAGTCAATATTTTCAAAAGCCTTTATTTGCTTTTCTTCCTTTCCTCCTCCCTTCCCTTCCTTTTTTCTTTTTTTTTCTGTGACAGTTTTCACTGTGTCCAGGTTGGCCTTCATCTCCTAGGCTCAAGTGGACAAGTAGCCCCTCTGTGTTAGTCTCTCATGTAGTTGAGACTATGAGCATCTTAGACTAACTTGGTCTTAAAACTTTCTTTTTAATTAAAAAGTAGAACACATTCTCACAGGCCTCATTTTTGCATTTTTCTTATATTTTTAAATTTTGTGTATATTTCTTTATTATATTATACCACAGACCCTCCTGTCTATGCTATAAATACAAAATCCAAAGTTGACCTACACAATTGTCTTCTGTGCAGTTATTCTTTTCTTTGCTTTAATGATATTTTATTGAATTTCCATTTTGTTGTCTACTTAAAATCGAAGAGGATTTATTTAATCTCCACAATTAGAACTTTTATTAGGTAAATCTGAAATAATATTTTAATGTCTAAAGAAATATATATTAATCTGAGACTTTAGTTTATGAATGGTAAGACTATATTTTGAATATATTACTTCCATTATTATTATTATTAGATTAAATTACCTTAAAACTTGACATTTTACACCTGTTTTCCTGAAACCAGTTTCTTTTTTTTCTATAAAGATCATAAAGGGATGGAATAAACAAATATTTTTCCATTAACTCTTTTGATACACTTGGATGTACACATATACAATTCTAATGTTTCGTTTAATTAAAAATGATAAGTATTTGCTAACTGCAATATGATGATGTAAAGATGAATTTCTAGTATGTATTATTTATTTTTCTGTATAGCATTTATGAAACAGTATCATAGTGCCATGATTCTGATAATGAAGAAGCAAGTTCAGATACCTGCAACTCTGCTTTGTCAGGTTTTTTATTTATAGTAAGTAATAATTGGTACTAGGAATACTTTTCAAATTAATATCCATGGTTGTACATGAGTAACTGTAATAGCCTTGATCCTTTTTCCAGTCGTCTTCCAAACCAGAGTTGATTGTTATAATTGACGAACAGAAAGTATGAACTTGAATGAAAGGAAACACCTGCAGTGAGCCTCGTGCTCCTTCTGGCTTTCTGCTGTGAAACACAGTGCCTCCACAACTGCACAGACAAAGCAGAGAGGCTTCCCTAAGTCAAAGAAACTCAGACTGGAGTGCTAAACATGTGGGACTTGGGGGGCATAAGTCCTGAAGGAAAGGAAATTATACAAATTTAGGCAGACAGAATTTGGTGTAGGAGTCATAATCAAAATTTCGGTACTAGCTAGGTTGCTTTTATACATGTGGGAACTTTGCAGCGCCTATATAGGCTGGTATTATAGCCTGCAAGGTTTATTGCTAGATGAGACTATTGATATCTTTTCTCCACCAGCAGGCTGCATAGCACTAAGTAGGGAGTCAATTCCTGGTCAGTCTAGGTTGTTTTCTCTATTTGGCAGCATCTTAAGTTAAAGTTAGCTGTAGGATTCTGCTGTTTCTCTCCTACGTGTTTACTCACAATAAATGAAGTTCATTTGAAACAAAAAATATGTGAATTTTGAATAGCTTGTATTTATATTAGTCCAAATTTGAGACAACCTGAATGTCCTTTGGCAGGTGAATGGATAAATTCCTGTTTTGGCATCATGTACTCTTTGTACAATCTGTATTGATTAGTTCTGTAGTGTGAGTTATTGATACAGATGTAGGGATGAATTTCCAAGTCAAATTGTGTGAAAAATAGAAGACAAAAATAAAGTGTGTCTATAGATAGTGAGTTTATAAATATTATACTGTAGGAAATGAAAACTAAATCATATTGACTGATCCAGAATATACCATAGTATATATAACAAGTATGTCTCCGTGATGATTCCAAACCCAGTGAAATTGACAAGCTTAAACATTAACACTGTAAATAAAAGGATACAATAGAGAATTAGAACAATGACTCTGTCAACTTGGTGTAATAACCCATATTTATAAAAGTATACTGTGTAACTGCAGAACAACCTGTAATATATATATATGATGTTCATCATGATATGGTGTATTCTGGATCATAAAATAACAGTAAATTTCAGGTAATTGAAAGAGATCCAGTAAGAGAGGGTCAATAGTCCCCAGTTGGGCTCAAGGAGGGATGCATGGATCTCCTGGGTAGACTGGATGCCAGTGAAGATGGGAACTTGAGGGATTGGGTTGAGGATTGGATGGAGGAGGAGAGTGCTGAAAGAGATGACTGGAAATTTCCAGGTCAGGTAGAAACTTGGTGCAAGGGAAAACTCCCACAAATCTACAAGGATGACCCCAGCTAAGACTCCTAGCAATAGTGGATATGTAACCTGAACTGTGATGAGATTGGTGACTGATCAGTCATCAGCCATTTCTGGTGACTACCCCAGTTTTCATTAGAGAGCCTACATCCAGTAACTGATGGAAACAGATGCAGAGACCCACAGCCAGACATTAGGTGGAGCTTGGGAAATATGCTAAAGAGAGAGAGGAAGGATTGTAGGAGCCAGAGGGGTTAAGGACACCACAAGAAAACTCACAGAATCAACTAATTTGGCTCCTAGGAACTCACAGAGTCTGAACCAACAACCAGGGGAGCCTGCATGGGTCCGACCTAGGCCCTCTACATATGTGTGACAGTAGTGTGGCTTGGTCTACTTGTGGGGTTCTAATGATGGGAGCAGGCCTGTCTCTAATGCTTTGGCTGGTTCTTGGGAACCTGTTCCTCATGCTGGTTTGCCTTTCCCAGCCTAAACACAAGGGGAGGTGCTTATTAGTCTTACTACAGCTTGATAATGCTATGCTTTGTTGACACCCATGGGAGGCCTTCCCCTTTCTGAACAGAAAGAAACAGAGGAGAGGAGTGGATTGGAGTGGGAGGCAAAGAGAAGGGGGAGGGAATGAGAGAGGAGGGAGAGGAAACTGTGGTCAGGATATAAAATAGATTAATTAAAAAAGAAAGAGTCTGTGGTAGTTCCTAAAGACTGCTCCAGAAAAGTGATAGACTCAAAGATGAAGTTGCTTATTTATTTCATTTTTTAATCATTATTTTTATCCTAAGTGCTCTGTCTTAATGTGAAGGTAATTTGAATTATAGGAGATCTTAAGAATTTTTTGACCAAACAACAATTTTAGATAGGCAGTTGTGAGGAAGTTAATTACAATAGAAGCCAGAGCAACAGGGTCTAGCATGAGAGTACTGTCTTCACTTATTAAGATGTTGATGTTAGATTGAAATAGGAAACAGGTTATGACTTAAGAGAAGTGTTCCAGTAGAAGTAGTTCTAAAATTTCATTTGTTTGTATTTTTAAAGTAGAAACTGTCCTTAAAGTGTCTTGGGACTGAGTAATACATGATAAATGGTATGCTTAGTGACTTCTGGGCCTCTGAGGTGGCTCAGCAGGTAAAGGCATTGGCTGCCAAGCCTAGTAACCTGCTTGTGATTCCTGGGGCCCACATGGTGCAGAACACTGACTCAGGCAAGTTGTCCTCTGACTTCATGTGTACAATGTGGCATCATAAAGTATTTAAATTTTATTTTAAAATGTATTCATGAATAAATTAGCATGTATAAGGATTTTTCATGTCAGTTGAAGTCTTAGAAATACACTTGAGTATCTAGTAAGTTATGACCAACTAATCAGATGTAGAGATGCCTTACAAACAATTCTGTATGATATATTATCTAATCTATATGCATCTGTAATTACAGAGAGTTTTTATTTTTTGGTGAAACTTTGTAATGAAGGCAAATTTATTTATGAAATGGATAGTGCCAGTCTACTTTAAAAAATGATTCAAAAGTGCATACTTTTACTTCATTATGTTGTTGTTTCTTTGTTTTATTATTTGTTCTTAGTAAGCTCTTACTGTGCCCAATGTAAATTAAACCTTGCTTGTAACAAAGAAAAAATACCTGTTGAGCTTATTCTAGCTGTTTATATAGATATAGAGTGGGGGCTTTGGAATGTATCTCTTGGCACATGGGAGCTTGCAGTATCTGTTAGTCTGTAACAAGAATTAAATGGTAATATACTTATGTACTTTAGTCATTGGACAGTTTCTGTATAAATTGAATTTTAATATTTTTACTCATTCTCTCTACGTAGACTGCACATAGCTAAATGGTAGCTTTAATTGATTTAATAATTTCTCCATTCTTGTAAGTCTTATTTAAATTTTTCAAGAATTCATATTTATTCACCTATGTTTTAAGGTTATTAGCTTTTCATAAAAATAAGGAAAATCATGTATTTTTGTCTTACTGAAATGTAGAGTGTTTCTGAATATCTTTCAGCCAACGGTAATGATAGTAAGAAGTTTAAAGGAGAAGATAAAATGGATGGGGCGCCTTCTCGTGTACTTCATATTCGAAAGTTACCTGGTGAAGTGACTGAAACCGAAGTCATTGCTTTAGGTTTACCTTTTGGGAAGGTGACCAACATCCTTATGCTGAAAGGAAAAAACCAGGTACAGTTCTACAACCATTGCTAGCATGTTAAACCCAAGACTACACAGAATGATTTATCTGTCACCTAATGAGAAGATTAATTTTCTGACAAACTTACAAAGAAAGCTTGTTCTTTTTGTTTTTGTTTGTTTGTTTGTTTTAGTAGCAGAAACCAGGGTCACTAATAGCATCTTGCTTATTTATCTGGTAGTGTTAGTAGAAATCAGTCTTAAATTTTGGATACTCGTTCAGTAAATAGTAACAGTAGCAGTAGGATCCAGGTATTTTAAGCATGACATTTTGTTTTAAAATATTTAATGATTCTATTTAGGAGAATTTATGAAACTTAACATTCTCTAAAGTACAGCTAATGTTATAATTATTCTGGCTGTTTCACATTTTTCTCTTTATATTTTTTAAATGAGACCTTTAGGGTAGTAATAATACAATTCTGATGCTAGAAAATGTTTATTTTTTTCTAGTTTTTGTTAGAAAACAGATTAATGGGGTGTAGTAAATCATAGATGAAACATAGAAGTAGTTTGTTCTTGAGGGGAATTGCTTGATTTATCTCTAATTGTATATTTAAAATTAAAATATTTCTTAGATATATTTCATTATTTTCAAATTATTTATATGTGTGTGGATATATGCATGTGAGTAGAGGTACATACAGAAGCCAAAGGTGTCACATCCCCTGGAATTGTAGTTTAAGGCACTTGTGAGGCACCATACATGGATGTTGTGTGTGAACCTGGGTCCAAAGCAACAAGCTCTTTTAACCTCCTTCAGCCCTAAATAAAATACTAAATTCTTTTTATTAGAATACTGAAATGTAAATTGAGGGTTGTATTTAGGCAATGTTTAATTAGCAGACTAGATTACATAGATACTTGAGTTTGAGTTAAAATTTGTAACTTTTATTTAAAATTTAATTCATAGTTTTTTGTTTTGTTCTGTTTTGTTTTTTCTAACCTCACTTTCAGGCATTTTTGGAACTGGCAACAGAGGAAGCAGCTATTACTATGGTTAATTACTATTCTGCTGTGACACCTCATCTCCGAAACCAACCGATTTACATCCAGTACTCCAACCACAAAGAACTAAAGACAGACAATACATTAAACCAAGTGAGTGTGTATATGGACATAAGATAGATAGCATCTTAAGAACCTCATAAATAGTATCTATTAATAGAAAATAAATAGTTTCTATATGCATTTTCTTGTTATCTTTAAAATATTTTAGTCTGGTACTTATTTTCTGGTCTAAATTAATATTAGATTACTTTTACTATTTAAACACTTTGTCAGAGATTGGTATTTCTTGTTAACATTTTAAGTTTTTAATATGGAAACTAGGGCTAAGGGTTAGTTGAACATGTTTGAGGCTCTGGGTTTAAGTCCCTAATATCAAGCAACAAAAGGAACAAACACTGGCAATCATCTGTCGTCACAGCTGGAGCTAGAAGTTAGGTGCAGGAAGGCAGCCGGAGAGTTTGGAGAGGCGTGATGAGATGGAGCTTGTTAGTATAAATTGCAGTGCTCTGCTGCTTAAACTGAAGTTACGAGATGCAGTGCCTCTGATGGACTTTGTGCTCTTTTATCGTCATAGTTTTTTGTTTTTATTTTATTCCTTAAAAAAATGTCTTAATTTCCATGGAGTGGTGGCACATGCCTTTAATCCCAGCACTTGGGAGGCAGAGGCAGGCGGATCTCTGTGAGATCAAGGCCAGCCTGGTCTACAGAGTGAATTCCAGGACAGCCAGGACTGTTACACAGAGAAACCCTGTCTCAAAAAAAAGGAAAAAAAGTGTTAATTTCCTTAAGAAAAACTAAGAATAAGGACTATATGAATGTTGGCTTATGAAAATATGATACAGAAGATGTTTAAAATTAATACTAAAATAGATAAGAATGCTTTTAGACCCAAACAATTTAAATTGATAATAATGGTCTAAGGACTCTTATTTTCTTTAATACAGTGTGTTTTTAAAGCTTATTGTATATATTTGCTTCAGTAAGATTCGGGTGTATCTGGCTATTTGTTACATCAAAAACTTTCATTTCTTGTAGATTTTCTTCACTTTGTGAAAAGTGAGTTGGAATTATTTTTAATAGCTTACGAGAAATAAACTATAAAACTTTTGCCTAAAGGATAGGGGGCTAACATACCATATGCTTTTATTGTTTTAGTTTGTAACAAAGATTTTATTCCATTTGAATCAAAGAAGTTAGAAAGTATGCTAAAAGAATTACTTATTCTGTACCTTTTGTTGAGATTTTTTGCATTTGTTTATCAATTGGCAAATCATGAATGTACATATTTATGCAGTACAGTGTAATGTTTTTATATTCATTCTTTGTGGGTAATCAGATGACATAAATTGACTTCTCTACCACCTGAAATACTTCATTTCCTTATGGTGAGAATGGGTAAAATATTTTGAAATAATACAAGTAGCTGTAGTTTTCATAGTTTGTCATAGACCACTCAGACCTATCCTAACCAAAGATCATCCTCTAAGCATCCTTTTTGCCCTGAAAGTCAATCTTCTTCTTGATACTTTTATGATTTCGATTATGTGAGATTCTCTATGTGAGATCATGTACTGCATGTCTTTCTATATGCACTTTATTATACTTAATAAAGAGGCTTATTCCAGTTTTATTTATTATTTTAATTTTTGAAATTCTGAACACATCATTCATTTATGTAGTGAGTTAAATCCAAGGTCTTAAACATGGTGATTGAGCACTGAATCACTGGGTTATGCCTTCCATCTTCAGTTCTAGAAGATTTAAAAGAAAGAAATATATAAGAAAGGGAACAAAGCCAGGCGGTGGTGGCGCATGCCTTTAATTCTAGTACTCGGGAGGCAGAGCCAGGCAGATCTCTGAGTTTGAGGCCAGCCTGGTCTACAGAGTGAGATCAAGGAAAGGCGCAAAGCTACACAGAGAAACCCTGTCTCAAAAAACTAAAAAAATTGTGTGTGGGGGGGGACGACAAAAATATGGAGTCTCTAGATATATAATTTTAAGTAGTGATGGCTACTTAAAGCTCCAAATAGAGGGCGACTTTAGAAAAATGAACTTCCAAGTGGTTGGGGAATAAATCACTTAGTCTAGTCTATTTGATTACACACAGAAGGAATGTTCAAATTAAGTCAAGTTTTTAATTTCCAAAGCCCTTTAGTGTTTGGTTTTGTTGTCATCTATTTTTACGTTGTAGTTTGGCACAGAAAGAACATTGCAGTTCTTGGAAGTGGTCTCTCCTTCAGTTTTACCTTTGAGTCTTGTCCTTACTCTCTTTCCTTGCTCTTTATTTTTAGTCATAGATGAGAATACACAATTAGAATTTTCTTTGACTCACATGATTTTCCCCCAGATTAAAGTAATGAGGAATTGGATGTCATGATAGTGCCGCCACTGCTAAAGATACTTATTTTGAACTAACAAGTATGCATTTTAGGACTTTTGATTCTTTCAAGGGATGATTTTGTTGTTTTTAGTGTTGATGTGATGAGTCCGAAACAAGAATTGAGTTGCTTTTTCAGTATCTAGACTTCCCATTAATCTGTGTTTGTGCTTCTTGTCTTGTGAACCTGCCAGTTGCTCCCCTGATGCCTGTTTTTTTTTTTTTTTTTTGTTGTTGTTGTTAGTATAATTCCCAATTATATATAAATTTACAACTTGCTGTGTGCTCACTGTGTCCTTAGTCTGTTTTCATTCATTTTTCTGTTCTTGGGATTTAATAAAAATCATTCTCAGCCTATTGTTTAGTATATGGTACATTTTATTCACTTATAGGCATTTTGATATTTGATAATAGAAGAGAGGCAAATTAATATGTGTTTAATTATAAATTCTATTGCAATCATTTATTAAATCACCGAGTCCTGTCAGTTCACTTCTTATACTTACCTATGTACTTCCTCCCTAATCTTTGCTATTTTGGTCGCTTAGATGACAGTTATTTGTGTTGATTCCCACTAAGTTATTCTTCTGCATCCTGTCCTTTCTGTGCTTGGTTAGATAAAGGCCCAGAACAACTATTGTTTGTGTCTCCTTCCTTATGGCCATCTATTTGCCTATTTTTCTGTCTCAGAAGTAATGAGTTGATCCTGTAACTGAATGAGATTTCTCTTGCTTGAAGTCTTTTGCTGCCATTTTGCTCTCACCTGTGGATGTAATGTTGATAAAGCCAATCTGGAAAATGTAGTAAAGACCTATCTAAACAAATAGACAAAAGAACTAATAACAGATGTTTGAGTTAATATGCAAGGAAGCTTGAGTGCTCATGTATAGGTAACTGGAATGTAAATAGGTAGAGTCATTTTTGAAAACTGAAATAGCTCAAGTTGAGCATATGCATGTTCTTTAATATTTTCTGCTTCTAGTTATGTGGTTGAGAAAATTTACGTGAATCAAAAGGCAAAGAAAATTAATGAAGCAACCATTACATTGTAGTAGCCCAAAGCTGGAAATGACCCAGATGTGCAGCAGTAAAGGAAGATGTTATGTATCCATTTAATGGAATATTTATGGCCAAAAAGAATGAACAAACTCTGTGTATCTGCAAAGCATAAGCATACATCGTAAAATGATGTTTCTTGAAAGAAGCTAGACCAAAGTAGAATGGTTTTTATTTTTATTATTTATTTATTTATTTTGTTGGGAGGTTATATTTGTTCAGACAAGTTCAATTTGTGGTATTTTACTCTCATTTTATAAGAAAATGGCATTCACTTCCTTTTCTATGTATATGTAATAGTTTGAAAATGTTACATAAAATCTAGATTGCCAAGCTAACTGTGCTCCATGTATTAAAACAAATGTGAAGTCATTTGTTACTATGAGAGATCATAATTGTCAAGCTAAAAGAAATGGCTAATGATGAATAAGCATAATTAATGTAATTAATTTTATGAAAAAGCATGGAATTAATATGTGCTTTTATATTGATTTTTTTTTTTTTCATCTCTGAGAAGATAGCCACAGTCTGTATTGTGATAGATTAGTGTAGGAAAGGAAAGTTCCCTGACAGAGTTGCAGGGGAAAACTCCACCTTTTGTATTTACTGAATTTCATGCTGTGATCTAATGCTTCATAGTTTCAAAATACATGTGAATTTATAGCAGATGTTAATTGTGTTATTTAATGCTGTCATTGTAGATAAATGTATGTAGGGAAATGATGCTCTTAGGGTCTCTTTATTTTCCATAGTATTAATGTATCAAGTAGTTGCAGTCTTAAAATGCTGAGTTTCATTTGAGCTCCTTATGTTGATTCATGCATTTATAGTTCAAATTATTAATTAGCATTTAAACAATGTTTATTTAGATGTGCGTTTTGACTTTTTGAGTATTGAGCTGTGTGAACCCTGGATTTTCTTCTTTACTCTCATAGGCATATTCTTTCGTATTTTTCTTTTATCACTTAGTTGTATTTATATTATTTATTAGTCAGATCATTAAGATAATATGAAAGTTAAATACTGGTGTATTTTGCAGTATGGACGGTGTATTATCTACCATAAACACTGAAAATATCCTTCACGGTATATCTGGAAATGTTTCTGAGAGTATATTATATTAATTTATTTTTATTTTAAATGTTTACATCATCTATTTTATCGCAGAGCCACAGCCTCCCCCCATTCTTCCCTCCTAGTCCTTTCCTGCCATTTTCTCCCTTCTTCCCCATCCCCTCCTCTTCAGTCTCCATTCAGGAAAGGGCAGGTCTCCCATGAGTATCAATAAAACATGGCATATCAAGTTGCAGTAAGACTAAACACCTCCCCGTGTATTAAGGCTGGGCAAGGCAACCCAGTATGAGGAATAGGGTCCCAAAAGCCAGCAAAAGACTCAGAGACAGCCCCTGTTGTGGCTGTTAGGAGTCCCACAAGAAGACCAAGCTACATAATAGTAACATATGCAGAGGCCTAAGTCAAACCATAGAGGCTCCCTAGTTGTCTATTCAGCCTGTGCAATCCCCTATGAGCCCAGGTTAGTTGGTTGCATGAGCTTTCCCATGGTGTCCTTGACCCCTCTGGCTCCTACATGCCTTTCTCTTCTACAGGATTCCTGTGCTCTGCCTAATGTTTGCCTGTGGGTCTCTGCATCTGCCTTCATCAGTTGCTGGATAACTCCTCTCTAATGACAGTTGGGCCAGGCACCAATCTGGTCACAGGAGATGGCCAGTTCAGGCTACTTATCCACTATTGATAGAAGTCTAGGCTGGGGTCCTCCATTTAGTCTCCTAGGAGATTCCCTTGCACCAGGCTTCCACCTGACCCCAAAGTACCCCCTCCCAGTAGTCCTCTTCAGTACTCTCCCCCTTCTTCTCCCCTAACCGCCCCCCACACACACACAATGACTGCTCATGTTCTCATCCCCACCTGCCCTCAGTCTACTCCTCTTTCCCCTTCTCAGGGAGATCTGGGTGTCCCCCATGAAAACCCTCCTTGTTACCTAGTCTCTCTAGTCTGTGGCTTGTAGTATAGTTAGCCTTTATTTTATAGCTAGTATCCACTTATGAGTGAGTATATACCATGTTTGTCTTTACTGGTCTGGGTTACCTCACTCAGGATGTGTAGTTGGAGTTTTCCTGCCTGGCCCAGTCAGGACAAATCTCTCTTACCCGCCAGTCCCACAGTCGCTCAGACCCAACCAAGAAAGCACATAGAGACTTACATTGTTTAGAAACTGTATGGCTGTGGCAGGCTGCTTGTTATCTACTTCTTCTATCTTAAATTAACCCATTTCTGTTAGTCTATACTTTGCCACATGGCTTGTGGCTTACCGGTGTCTTTACAAGTTGCTTTTCATGGCGGCGGCTGGCGGTATCTATCTTCCCCAGCCTTCCACCTCCCAGAATTCTCTTCTCTCTTGTCCCGCCTATACTTCCTGCCTGGCCACTGGCCAATCAGAATTTTATTTACACAGAGCGATATCCACAGCACTTCCCCTTTTCTTTTTTTTTTAAGGAAGGTTTTAACTTTTACATAGTACAATTACATATAACAAAACAATTATCAAGCAAGAATTACGGTTACAATATTAAAGAAGATATCCTATCTATCTTATATTTGTGAGTCTAAGGTTTTATATCTAACTTATCTTTTATCATAACTGAGGAAATTATAACTATCTAGTCTTTAACCACATCAAAGACCTCAGAAGGATATAATATTACCTGAGAACTGGGAGAAGGATGTAAGCATTTTTCAGGAGTCTTGCAAGAGTAGACAGAGACAGCTGGCAGCCTGAACAGTCACCTAATGTTCCTTTGTAAAGTTGGGGCATTTGTCTTCAGCCCACAGGGCTAGAGTCTCTCGGTCACTTTTCTCAGTGTCCTGTAGAATGTCTGGCAGTTTCCTCTGCGAAGCAGGAACCTGAAGGACCATTTTGTCAAGCAAAGTTCAGTGGTCACCTTTCTATGGGTCCTGTATGTCTAGTTGATCGAGCAGTCCAGGCAAGAACAGTTTCTTGCCCAAATGGCTATTTTTGCCAAGGTGAAGACAAACTCCATATGAAGTGTCTTCAATGCCCATCCTCCTCTCTGAAGTAAATCGGTGCTGCCAGGAGCAGACATGTCTCACTGCCCAGAAAGTCTAAATTTTAAAAATATTTTAAATGCCATATTCTGTAGACCTTTGAAGTGTTTGAGGATTACCTGTCTATCTGAAATATCTCTATATCTATAAGACTTAACTAACATGGCTATGAGTATGATTATCATAGATGACTAATTATTAATCTACTTTTAATTATCCATTTCAATTTAAAATGAGCTGTACAAACATAATACCTTAAACAAGAGTAGAAATATATACACAGTATAACAAAATTAACTTTAAGTTTGTATCAATAGACTAAAATCTATACCAATGTAAAACATTTTAAATGAGTTGTTGCTCTTTAGAAGTAAGTTCATTAATCTACCCTTTCATCCTATCATATCTATATCATATCCCCTTTTTATCTTTAGAAAAAGATTGCATTTATAATCAACCTGTTTTAAATAAAATAGTGGTTTTTCTCTGTCCTACACGAGAGGGCTCTTCTGATTTGGGACATAAGAATCTCTTAACCTTTTTTTTTAGTAATATGTCTGGGTTTAGAGAAGGAGTGAGTCAATTCCATCTCCACAGTCAGCTTGATAATTTTGGGAAATTGGGCGTAGTTTTTCTTACTACTTTCTGCTGGAGGAGGGTGCTGTATCTTATGGGGACATAAAGAAAATTTTAGGATTATGGAGTAGTCCATTAGGGTGAACCTCTGAGCCAGTTGCCTTGAAACCATTTTGGATGTTGGATCATCTGGGCCATGGTGTTATCGGAGACCTTTGAGGTGGTCTTGGCTGATCAAACCTGATGTATCTTAATCTGGAACAAATCCATAGCCTCTGGCTTTCTGTGGAAACAAAAGCAGAGACTCCTTTCTAAAGCAACATATCCTTATATCCAAATTTTGAAGTCAAGGTACCTTTAAAATTTACATATTTGTTTAACTCTTTTTTTGTGGTTAAAAATCCCAAAGACAACATAAACCAGATTCTCTGTGTAATATCTATCTTTGTAAGACTGAAACGCCACTGTGGCTGCTGGCTCCACCCACCTCAGCTTTCCAACATGGCGGTGGTACAGTTTACCATCAGCTCTGTGTCTGGAGCCATGTGTACCATCAACTATCAGAGATGGCCAGTTCAGGCTACTTATCCACTATTGATAGAAGTCTAGGCTGGGGTCCTCCATTTAGTCTCCTAGGAGATTCCCTTGCACCAGGCTTCCACCTGACCCCAAAGTACCCCCTCCCAGTAGTCCTCTTCAGTACTCTCCCCCTTCTTCTCCCCTAACCGCCCCCCCCCCACACACACAATGACTGCTCATGTTCTCATCCCCACCTGCCCTCAGTCTACTCCTCTTTCCCCTTCTCAGGGAGATCTGGGTGTCCCCCATGAAAACCCTCCTTGTTACCTAGTCTCTCTAGTCTGTGGCTTGTAGTATAGTTAGCCTTTATTTTATAGCTAGTATCCACTTATGAGTGAGTATATACCATGTTTGTCTTTACTGGTCTGGGTTACCTCACTCAGGATGTTTGTTTGTTTGTTTTTGTTTTGTGTTTTTTTTTCTAGTTCCATCCATTTGCCCTAAAATTTCCTTGTGTCCTTGTTTTTAACAGCTGAGTAATACTCCATTGTGTAAATGTACCACATTTTCATTATCCATTCCTCAATTGAGGGACATGTAGGTTGTTTTCAGGTTCTGGCTATTACATAAAGCTGCTATGAACATGGTTGAGCAACTGTCCTTGTGGTATGATTGAGCATCCTCTGAGTATATAACCAAGAGCGGTAAAGCTAGGTCTTGTGGATCCTCAGTTTTCTGAGAAACCACCACACTGACTTCCAAAGTGGCTATACAAATTTGTACTCCCACCAGCAGTGGAGAAGTGTTCCCTTAGCTCCACATCCTCTCCAGCACGAGCTGTCACTTGTGTTTTTGGTCTTAGTCATTCTGACAGGTGTAAGATGGAATCTCATTCATTTTGATTTGTATTTTCCCCGATGGCTAAGGATGTTGGAAGTCTCCTTAAGTGTTTCTCGGCCATTTGAGATTATTTGATTGAGAATTCTCTTTAGATTAGTACCTCATTTTTTAAACTGGATTATTTGGTTTGTTGATACCTAGTTTCTTGGGTTCTTTATATACTTTGGAAATCAATCCTCTGTCAGATACAGGGTTAGTAAATATTTTTTTTCCATTTTGTAGGCTGTCATTTTGCCCTATTGATGGTATCCTTCGTCTTACAGAAACTTCAGTTTCATGAGATCGCATTTATTAATTGTTGATCTTTGTGCCTGTGCTATTGGTATTCTGTTTAGAAAATTGTCTCCTATGCCAATGTGTTCAAGATTATTTCCCACTCTCTCTTTTGGGTTCAGTGTAACTGGATTTATGTTGAGGTCTTTGATCCACTTGGACTTGACTTTGTACAAGATGATAAAGATTGATTTGCAAGCTTCTACATGCTGATATCCAATTCTAGCAGAACCATTTGTTGAAGATGCTTCCCTTTTTTTTCATCATACAATTTTGGGTTTCTTGTCAGAAATCAGGTGTCTGTAGGTGTGTGGATTTACATCTTGGTCTTCGATTCAATTCATTGATTTGCCTCTCTGTTTTTATACCAATACCATGTGGTTTTTATTACTATAGCGCTGTAGTAGAGCTTGAAATCATGGATGGTGATAACTTTCTGAAGTTCTTGTGTTTTACATAATTATTTGAGCTATCCTGGATTTTTATTTTTCCATATGAAGTTGAGTACTGTTCTTTCAAGGTGTGTAAAGAATTGTGTAGGGATTTTTGATGGTTATTGCTTGATTCTGTCGATTGCTTTTGGTAAGATGGCCATTTTTAATCCTATGATCCATGAGCATGTGAGATCTCTCCATCTTCTGATATCTTTTACAATATCTTTCTTCAAAGAATGGAATTTCTTGTCATATGTTATTTCACTTGCTTGGATAGAGGTACACCAAGAATATTTTATATTATTTGAGGCTATTGTAAAGGGTATTGATTCTCTGATTTCTTTCTAAGCCCATTTATCATTTGCATATTGGAGGGCTACCAATTTTGTTGAATTAATCTTGTATCCAGTCACTTGACTAAAAGTGTTATCAGCTAGAGGAGTTACCTGGTAGAGTTTTTGGGGTTGCTTATGTATACTGTCATATCATCTGGGAATAATGATACTTTGACTTCTTTCTTTCCAATTTGTAACCCCTTGGACTCCTTTAGTTATCTTGATGCTCCAGTTAGAATTTCATATTGAGTAGATATGGAGAGAGTGAGCAAACTTGTCTTTTTCCTGATTTTAGTTGAATGCTTTGAATTTCTCACCATTTAATTTGATGTTAGCTATAGGTTTGGTGTAAATTGCCTTTATTATTTAGGTATGTCCCTGGTATCCCTGATTGCTCTAAGGCTTTTTATCATGAAAGGGTGTTGGGGTTTGTCAAAAGCTTTTTCAGGATTAAGAAGATAATTATGTGAGGTTTTTGTTGTTGTTTTTCTTTCAGTTTGTTTATATAGTGGATTACATTGACAGATCCATGCATTTCTGAGATGAAGCCTACTTGGTCATAGTGATAATTTTTTTTGATGTGTTCTTGGATTTGGTTTGCCGGTATTTTATTGAGTATTTTTACATCTATGTTCATGAATGAAATTGGTCTGTAATTCTCATTTTTGTTGGATCTTTGTATGGTTTGGATATCAGGGTGACTGTGGCCTCATAGAAAGAGTTTGGCAATGTTTCTTCTGTTTCTATTTTGTACAATAATTTGAAGAGTATTGTAGTAGCTCTTCTTTGAAAATATGGTAGGATTCTGCACTACAAGCCATCTGGCCCTAGACTTTTTTTTGGTTGGGAGACATTTAATAACTGCTTGTATTTCCTTAAGGGTTATCAGTCTATTTAAATTGTTTATTTGATCTTGAATTAACTTAGGTAAGTAGTATCTATTGAGAAAATTGTCCATTTCTTTTAGATTTTCCGATTTTGTGGAAGACAGGCTTTTGAAAAGTCTGACCTGATAGAGTCTCTGGATATCCTCAGTGTCTGTTGTTATGTCCCCTTTTTCATTTCTGATTTTATTTGGATATTCTTTGTCTTTTAGTTAGTTTGGATAAGGGTTTGTTTTATCTTGTTGATTTTCTTGAAGAACCAACTCTTTGTTTCACTGATTCTTTGTATTGTTTTCTTTGTTTCTATTTTATTGATTTCAGCCCTCAGTTTGATTATTTCCTGCAATCTACACCTCTTTGGTGTGTCTGTTTCTTTTTGTTCTAGTGCTTTTAAGTGTGCTGTTAGATTGCTAGTATGGGATCTCTCTAAATTCTTCATGAAGGTACTTAGGTCTGTGAACTTTCCTCTTAACACCACTTTCATTGTGTCTCATAAATTTGGGTATGTTGTGCATTCATTTTCACTGAATTCTAGAAGTCTTTAGCTTCTTTATTTCTTCATTGACCCAGTGGTAACTCAGTAGAGAGAGAGTTGTTCAGTTTTCATGAGTTTGTAGTTTTGAATGAGTTTCTATTGTTGAAGATGCAGCTTTAATTCATGGTGGACTGATAAGATAAAAGGGGTTAGGGGGTTGTTTCAGTTTTGTCTGTTTGTCTGTTTGTATCTGTTGTGACTTGCTTTGTGGCCGAGTATATGGTCAATTTTGGAGAAGGTTTCATGCAGTGCTGAGAAGATAATTCTTTTGTGTTTGGGTGAAATAGTCTGTAGATATAAATAGTCTGTTAGGTCCATTTGAGTCATAACTTCTGTTAGTTCTGTTATTTCTCTGTTTAGTTTCTGTCTGGATGACCTGCCCATTGGTGAGAATGGGATGTTAAATTCTCCCACTATTATGATGTGGGATTCTATGTATGATTTAAGCTTTAGTAATGTTTCTTTTACAAATGTGGGTGCCCTCACATTTGGGGCATAGATGTTCAGAACTGAGACATTATCTTGTTGGATTTTTCCTTTGATGAGTATGAAATGCCCTTCTCCATCTCTTGATTAATTTTGGTTGGAAGTCTGTTTTTTTAAATATTAGGATAGCTACGCCAGCCTGCTTCTAAGGTCCATTTGATTAGAAAATCTTTTTCCAACCCTTTACTCTTTACTTTGATATTGATGTATGTTTCTTGTATTCAGTAAAATGTTGGATCCTGTTTTCGTACCCAGTGTGTTAGCTCATGTCTTTTTATTGGTGAATTGAGTTTATTGATACTGAGGTTAATAAATGACCAGTGATTGTTAACTCCTGTTACTTTGTTGGTGGTGGTGATTGTGTGTGTGTGTTCTGTGTCTGTTTCTGTCTATCTGTCTGTCTGGATGGTGCTGGTGTTTTTGTGAGTGTAGTTTACTTTCTGTTGGGAGTTTTCTTTCTGGTACCTTTTGTAGGGCTGGGTTTGTGGATAGATATTGTTTAATTTTGACTTTGTCATAAAATATCTTGTTTTCTTCATCTATGGTTATTGACAGTTTTGATGGATATAGTAGTCTGGCCTGACATTTGTGGTCTCTTAGAGTCTGTAAGACATCAATTCGGGTCTCCATTGAAGTTGGGTGTGATTCTAATAGGTTTGCCTTTATATGTTACTTGCCTTTTTTCCTCTGCTGTTATTCTTTCTTTGTTCTGTATGTTTAGTGTTTTGATTGTTACGAGGCGAGGGGATTTTCTTTTCTGACCCAATCTCTGGTGTTCTGTAAGCTTCTTGTACCTTTAAAGGCATGTCCTTATTTTGATTGGGGAATTTTTCTTCCATGATTTTGTTAAATGTATTCTCTGGAGTTTTGATCTGGATTTCTTCTTCTATTCCTATTATTCTTATGGTTGGTCTTTTCTTAGTGTCCCAGATTTCCTGGATGTTTTGTGTTAGGAATTTTTTAGGTTTAATATTTTCTTTGGCTGATGAATCTATTTCGTCTGTTGTGTCTTTAGTGCTTGAGAGTCTCTCTTCCATCTCTTGTATCTGTGGTGTATCTGTTGGTAATGCTTGCATCTGTAGTTCCTGTTCGCTTATCCACATTTTCCATCTCCAGGATTCCCTCCGTTTGTGTTTCCTTTATTGCTTCTATTTCCATTTTCAGGTCTTGAACAGTTTTAGTTTCTTGTTTTATTTTATTTTTTTAAAGATTTATTTATTTATTATGTATACAGAAGAGGGCACCAGATCTCATTACAGATGGCTGTGAGCCACATGTGGTTGCTGGGAATTGAACTCAGGACCTCTGGGAGAGCAGCCAGTGGCTCTTAATCTCTGAGCTATCTCTCCAGCCCTTTTCCTTAGTTTCTTTAAGAGATTTCTTTGTATCTTTTTTAAGGATCTCTATCATCTTCATAAAGTCTTTTTCTTGTGCTTCAGCTGTATTGGATTGTTCAAGTCTTGCTGTTGTAGGATAGGTGGGCTCTGGTGATGCCATATTGCCTTTTCTGTTTGATTGCCTTTTCTTTCTTATTGATTGTGGCACTTAGGCATCTAGATTTGGGATGATTTTAGGTCTAGGTGTTGATTCTTGTGTTTATCTTTGTTGGATGAGTGTTTTGTTCCTTGGCTTCTCTTTTCTCTCTGGTCTTCTGGCCTAAATGGCCAAGGGTTCTGGTGAGTATCCTGTCTCTGGGTACAGTAGGGTGTCCCTTCTGGGTTTGTGGGGCTATAAGACCCTAGATCTGGCCTGGCCTTTGGTAAGACCTAAGTCTTCTTACAGAGTTGTAGACCAGGATATGGAAGCCAGGGGAGCGGGTACAGACTGGGTTTCCTAGATCTGGTCTGGCCTCTGGGAGACTACATTAATGTCTGCTCAGAAAATTTTATAGTATTAATATGAAAAAAATACTTATTTTTAATCCCCAGTGTCCAATTGCTAAGTTTAGATTAGAAATAATAAGGTTAATGATAATTTTTGTGAAAGATCACTAATAGTCCCTTTCCTGCAGTGTACCTGTTTCATAGAAGTGAATAATATGGAGTTAAAGTTTTGTAATTCTGAGTTTGTCTTTAAATGTCTCTGGTTGTAAACATCTATCCAGGTTTGGTTTTTTTGTTTGTTTGTTTTTGTTTTTGTTTTTGATTTTTTTTTAAATAAATGGCATTGCCTATCTGTGTCAGCATTGATGCCAGAGTGCTTAGGTGACTGTGTTGAAACATATATAGTATAATACTTGAAGTATAAAGAGATAGTAGTATGATATGTAACAAAATGTAAGTGGGAATAATGGCTGAGCTGCTAAACTCCTTGTCTGTCAATTTCAGCGTGCTCAAGCAGTTCTTCAAGCTGTGACAGCTGTCCAGACAGCAAATGCGCCTCTTAGTGGCACCACAGTCAGCGAGAATGCAGTGACTCCAGCCCAGAGTCCAGTACTTAGAATAATTATTGACAATATGTACTACCCTGTGACACTTGATGTCCTTCACCAAGTAAGTGTCGTATAATTTGCACACTTGCTTATAGCTGGAAGAAATACTATAGTTGGAAATAATGCTTTGATTTAAATGTTTTCACAGATATTTTCTAAGTTTGGTGCTGTATTGAAGATAATCACATTTACAAAAAATAACCAGTTTCAGGCTTTGCTCCAGTATGGTGATCCAGTAAATGCTCAACAAGCAAAACTAGTAAGTTTGAGCCTCTTGGGATAGTGATGTGTTTTTCATTGACTTTCAGTATTAATTTAACTTAGAATTGATTTTTAAGAATAACTATAGCTGTCATAGTTGTCTGTAACATAGGCTTGTGTTATGTATGTGTGCAGTTTGGTACAAAACTCTCCGATGTTGGTAAGACGGTGGGGTTGTGTTGTGCGTGCACACAGTGTTATATACCTTTTGGTAGGGATGTGATAGTAACTTTTCAAGGTAGTTTGGTTCAGATACTTGAATATAGATGTAGTGCATGCAGACATTCTGATCAGCTCTAGTTACATTGTATCTTACACAGTTTTAAAAGAATTCCTAAGATTTTTTTAGATTCTTAGTCTGTGTTTTATTCATATCATTTATTTTTATTTTCATTTTTAGATATGGAAGGTAAGAGACTATAGAGAAGTAAAATGACCATTTGTCCTGATGCCATTGGAAGCGCATACAATACTTTTGTTCCAAATGCCTAAATCTTTCTGTGTAATTTATTCAATTGTTTTTACTGTTTAACTTCTTTTGGCTTATTATCTCATTTAATTTAAAAACGATCAAAAATTCATATTGACTTTAATGTTACAAAATTGTTAAGTCAACTCTTTATCTAGTCTCAACCTAATATTTTTTTTACTTTTAATTTTTTTATTTTCACATTGATCATGTTCTCTTCTACATTGATTCCTTCAGATCAAGATTACCCATGTAAAAGTTGGACCAGTTTTTTGTTTTCATTTTCTTTCACCTACTATATCAGATTTGGCCAGTAAAAAAAATACTTCAGATAGCAGCAAAAAGACTTTATTAGTAAGAATGGCATAGTTGTTATACAGCATCTTCTCACTTTTCTTAATATAAAACAGTGTTAAGATTTAAAGAGGTATATTACTTTTCAGCTTTTCAGTCTTAACCTACTTGTTCTCAGGTTATATAATCTTATTTCACTATGCTTTTCAGATACCAGTTAACTATTAAAATTTTCTTGTCCAAAATAATTAATCTTCACGTGCTTTGCTTCCCAACTTTGGAAAGTTTTTTCTTTTTTTCTTTCGTTTTTCGAGATAGGATTTCTCTGTGTAGCCTTTTCTGGAACTCACTCTTGTAGCCCAGGCTGGCCTGCCTCTGCCTCCTAAGTGCTGGGATTAAAGATGTGTGTCACCACCATCGGCTGGAAAGTTTTTATATTATTAAGTTACCAAAAATTTATGTGGTATGAAATTAAAACTATTGGAGTGACTAGAAACTGTGGTTTTGATTGCATTTTTCCACAATGTCGAATGTATTTGTAAATGGTATATATTTTCTTGATTTGTATTATTTGTTTGTGTCTGTGTGTGTCTCTTAGTCTGCCTAATCCAGAGGAAAATATTGACAAAGGATCAATGAACTGGAGTTTGATGAGAATTTATGCAACATTTGTTACAGAGAAAATAGGTGTTCTGTGTATCTTGTCTGAAGTAATCTATAGTCAACATTGAATATCATGGTAAAGAATCACAATTGTTATATATATACTTTTGTGCAGATAAGCATCCAGCCACATACATTTGTGATTATTTACATATGCTCACTAAAGTTTTCACTAAAGAAGATAGAAGTCTAAAGTGAAAATTTTAAGAGTAATACTTTTTTTTTGAGACAAGGTTTCTCTGTGTATCCCTGGCTGTCCTGGAACTTACTCTGTAGACCAGGCTCACCTCAGATTCACAGAGATCCACCTGCCTCTGCCTCTCATGTGCTAGGATTAAAGGCGTGGGCCACCACCACCTAGCTGAGTAATATACTTTCTTAAGTATGCATTCTAGTTGCTGAACCTATTGGAGAAGGAAAAAGGTATTCACTTTCCATACTAACTTGCCCTATTTTCTTGTCGTATAAACAACATGGGAAACCTTTTGATGATTCTAACAATCTACGTTCTTCATGCCTTCAATGGTGTACCTAGAGTATATTACATACTATCACTCATCAGACAGATGAAAGTGCTTTATGTTTTGTTGGTGTGATCAGAAAGTAGTCATTCATGGGGAAATCTTTTCATATCCTTTTAGTCAGTAATACTCTGTTCTACACAGTATCAGAGTTTTTACACTTTACTGTGCCTCCTCACTCTCGTGTGTCACAGGCTTTTAAAATCTCAGATAAGTATTCTAGTAGTTTCTAGCAAAATCTGATACTTAACACCTGTCTTTCTAATAAAAGGCTTATTTCAGCACTTATCTAAAGTCAGTAAAGAACAGCTCTATAGATCTCATTCTTTGCCACCTCAGGCTGTCTTAGTAATAATGGATAATTGTCTTATCTACTTTGACTTTTATTTTTTCATTTCAACTGCTTAATCACCAGGATTTCAAGTGTGCCCGGTTCTAGTGAATTTACTTCAGATCTTGCTGATTCTACTGCTCTACATGTCTCTCCATCCACCATCCTTTCTTGCTATTTTCCTTTATAATCGGACTTAAGAAAGCTGTTCGCTGCTTATATCTTTTCTGTCCTCCTGATTTCTCTGTCTACTGTAATTTTGTTTCATCCCTGTTTACCCAAACTACCCTTCAACTGTTAGCAGTGGTCATTAGAATAGTTCAGTTTCAGTAGTAGTTTCCAGTCTTTGTCTTGCTTAACCTATAGGTAATACTGTATATACTGTGAACCCCACTTTTCTTAGTTTTTTTCCCTCTGGTCTCTGACACTTTTTACTTTTCTCCTACCTTTCCAGCTCTCTTTTCCCCTTCTGACACCCCACTTCTGTTTGGCAGACTTCACAGCTTAGATTAATGCTTACATTAACTTCTGTAGCTCAGAACTTTACTAAAAGACCTAGACTAGGAATCTAGCCAATCATTGTACACTTTCAGACTTAGAATGTTCAGTGCAACTTCTTGTATTCCCTGTGTCTCATCCCACAAGATGCCAGCATTGTTCTCATTAACAAGCCAGAAAACTTGGAGTTATTCTTTCCTGCCATCCTATTTCCAGATACTCGGTCTGATTCCTAAATTCTTGTTCACTGTGTCCTTCAACTGTTTCCATCCTAGTTTAAACAGGTGTTGCTAAAAATCCTTTTTTCTGTTTTTTTTTTTTTTTAACTTATACTAATGTGCAAAATCATACTTGTAGCTATAGTTTACTTTGTGCTGATGATGATATAATGTTTTGTGTGTTTATAAACAAGTAAAGGTGTATATTTTCTCTCTAGTTTTAATTGTACATACAGCCTTTGTTACAGCATTTTCATATCTGCATATAATGTATTTTAATCATACTCACCCATTCTTATCACGCTTTCTTGTTCCCCTACGTTTCCTGTTTATCCCTTTCCACTTCCATACTAGTCCCCTTTCTACTTGATGTCAATCTTCTTGTGTGCATATGTGCATTCGCGAGCATGTATGTCCCATGTGTGAATATCATCATGGTCACTTACAGGAGTGTATGTAAACGGTTGTTTATAGGAATAAGGGCCTTAATTTCTTTTCTAGTTTGTGAACAGACACCAGGACCAGGGCAACTTGTGGAAGACTTTATTGAAAACTTCTAGTTCCAGAGGATTAGAGTAGAGTCCGTGACCATCATGAAAGGGAGCATGCAGCAAGGAAGGCAGGCATGATGCTGGGGCAAAAGAAGCTTCTTTAAGCCATAGGTGACAGTAAAATCCTTAGGTGACATAGATAGTTAGAGAATAGCATGTCCATTTGGTACTGACAGAATTTTCTACACAAATTCATTTTATGCAGAATGACCTGAGCTACTGGTCCTTGACCAAAAGTCAGAGTAGCATTGGTCTGGTCTAAGCCATCAAGACATCATCCTCTTGCAAATGTCTACCTTAGTGTCCGTGGTTTTTTGCTGAAACCCACCAGTTCAAGATTGTATGCCGTTCCCAGTATTTTTTCACAGAATAGATGATGATATCAACTTAGTCAGATTACTTACACTCCTAATGTCCTTCAGTGACTACCTTTTGTCCTTAGGATAAAGCCTATAGTCATTAGCATGGTTTAGGAGATTAAATGGCCTCTTATTTCTCAAGTCTCATTTCCTCCTTTTTCATCTATGTTAGACTTCTTTAAATACTGTGCAGGTGTGCGTTCTCTGATCTTGGAGGCTTATAGTTGCTATTCCATTTGCTAATACTTCTTTTCATCTTTTACACAGCTTCAACTGAGTTTTTTGTTTGTTTGTTTCTTTTAACCAAATTGCAGCTTAGAAATTTCTTTGTGGAGAACGCTTCCCATGTTGTACTTTTAACTAGATTAGATCTTCATAATTATTTCCCCCCCCCTTTTTTTTTTGGTTTATCGAGACAGGGTTTCTCTGTATAGTTTCGGTGCCTGTCCTGGAGCTCACTCGGTAGCCCATGCTGGCCTCGAACTCACAGAGATCTGTCTGCCTCTGCTTTCCGAGTGCTAGAATTAAAGGTGTGTGTCACCACCGTCCGGCTTCATAATTATTTCTTAAAGGACTTTTTCTGTTAGTATGAGTGGATACTGTGTCCACTTTGTTCTTTGCTGTGTTTATTGAGCATTGACATTTAAGGTGATAAACTGAAGCCATAACAACAATCCTAGTTATCATAAAGTAAATGGTCTTCATAATTATGTAAGGAAACTCATGTAGTGTACTGGGAAAGCAAAGATACTCTTTCCATTGGCTTTCTAAGAACAGTTTTAAACTGGAATGAATAAAACTAATTGATGCATGTAAATAACCATTTAAATAGCAAGATATGTGATAGAATCTCCTTTTTACTTGGGCCTTTAAAGGTGATTTTTTTTTTTGCATCTAAGTTTTAACACCAGTGTGTGAGTAGCAACTGTTCTTTTGTTTTTCTTAGATATAGCTTCTCATGAACATGTCTTCCTTGTAGATACTAGATAATGGTGCTGTGTCTTCTAGAATCTTTTGCATACTTGTGGGTTACATTTCAGCTTTTATTAGGACAGCAACAGTAAAACTGAGATGGTTGTAGCACTAAGATCATGTCCCTCAGTCCTTCTTACAAAGAACTCACTGTTTTATGTAGATGTTTTGAGAGACCTAATGTGATCATACTTTGTGAGCAGTTTGCTTAAATTTGCTTAATACTTCCTTTCAGTTTATAACATGATGCATTCTACCTTTTTTAAGAATTTATAATGGATTGATTTTAAAGAATTATACATAATCTAGTGCAGAGTTTTGTTGCAGATAGTTGATTTGAACTACTTAATTACTGTTAAAAGCCCTATTTTATATTCTTGATGAGTAACTTTTTTTCCTCACATGCTAACAACTGGACAGTAACATATTCATAGAACTTGGAGTAAACTTAGAGCCTTCCTAAAGCACCTGCTAACTCTTATGCCCAGCAGTCTCTCGTGAAAACTAAAGTACAAATAGTAAACATGGAAGTATCTGCATATTTCATTGTATTGTTGTTATTGTACATTCTATGTTTTAACATTTTAATTTCATTTTAATGCTTGTGTTTGATCTATAAATTTAAATTTTCTGTGGCAAATTTTTCCGGATTACTTTTGCTTAGTATCTTAACTTTATTGAAAGTAGGAACATTGAGAAGTCTTTGTTTGCTACAAGTTATCTTGAACTTTAAATGCCAGTAATGTTTGCTCAAGCCAGATCATTGCATTCCTGAAGGCTGCATCACAGGACGGGTTTGTGTATCACTTCTTTCTTGGGATTGTAAATTCAGCTTGAAATAGAGCTTGCATAATTTTTTTTTTAATAAGAATTTTCTTTCTCCCTTACTTATAGTCACTTTACTTTGGGCACCTTTTGAAATGTCTGGATTTCTTTTTTGCTCTCTTTTGTTGTTCACAATTATAATTTAAATTTTGCATGGGTGTTTCTCCAGCTCTTACCAGTCTATGTGTAACTGTATCTTTCACCTACTTACAGCTATTTCCTAAAAGTTAAAATTGCTTCTTCAGGGTATTGAAACAATTGCTACATTGATTATGGATAATTTGGAACTCTACCTTAATTTTGCTTTAATTTAAAATAATGCTTTCAGAAGTCTATTGTAGATTTGGTAATTTCTGTCAGTACTGTTAGCATTAACCTAGGGATGGTGATTCGAGCCAGCTCTTCTTGTGAGATTTTCTCTTTAATAATAATCAAATAGTTACAGTGCTCTCTGATAATGTTTAAATGTTTACCTAAGAGTAAAATTTGGCTATTCATCTGCTAGTAGACACAACAGCACTGATAGTAACAACACCATTCAGACTGCGTAGAAATCACAAATTCTGCCGCCTGGCTCACATCCTCTTTACAGTAATGACGTTACTGCGAAAGAATACCTATATTTAATGTGTTATTTGCCTCCACAGGAGGATGTTGGATTCTTTTACATTAAATTGTTGATAAAGTTGATATGTTTGGTGTCTACTTTTATGTGGTATAGACTACTTTATGTGATTGATTTGCTTGATCCAAATGGAATTTGTCATGATGTGTGAGCTGCCTGTAAGTTAGTTTCCACCAGCCCTGTGATCTTTTGCTGCTTTTCAGATCAGTAGTTGTAAAATTTTTGTAGATTGAAGGGAAAGGATAGTTTTTGCAGAAAGTGAGAATATTTTAATGTTTTGAATGAATTCCAAACTCTATATACTTTATACACCTCACCAACTTATAGAAGTTTACGTTTTTCCATAAGACTTTTTCATTCTTTTAATGAAAATTAACTCACTGTTCCCATTTATAGTTTGTTTCTATATCATATCTTATTAGACCTGTTAGATTGACATACAACATCAATAAATCATAATTATAATAGTAATAATTCATGATAAACTTTCATATGTCATCCTTTATTTAATCCCAGCAATAACCCTGTAAGGAAGCTTGGTAGACCTTATCATTTCTATTTTCTGTGTTACTATACTGATACTCAGGATTAAATAGTGGTCTTAGGGGTGATGTAAATAAGTCTAGGCTTTTAACTCTAGACTTGACGCTCTTTTTATTCCAGAATTTCCTGTAATGACATTGGCTTTTCTAATTTCATCAAGATACTCTGATTCAGGTCAAACAGTCCATCTTATGGAAGTACTTATTTTTACTTCATTTCATGGGAATTGTTACAAATCTTGGGGCTGCATTTATTTTGGTATGAGGCAACTTCATACAGTGTGGCATTTGGTAGTAATTGTATCAGTGCATATTAGTTCATCCTGAATGAAATGTGTGTATAATATATTGTTCAAATGAGTAAATACTATTAAGTTGACTGTGTAACTATTACCAGGTTTTTTTTAAGCAGCTTTTTATTTTATTAGAAAGTATTAGCATTGATGATGAAATGTTATATTTTAGAGTTAAGTAGCATTTCCTATTTAATGAAGGCAGTGAATGATAGAAACTAACAAATTTAGAAGTAGCATGGCTTGATGTATGAAATTTTAATCCTTTTCCTGTTTTTGCTAATTATCAAATTGCAAATGGTTGATACATTTTATTCATTTTCACAGGCCCTAGATGGTCAAAATATTTATAATGCTTGCTGTACCCTAAGGATTGATTTTTCCAAACTTGTGAATTTGAATGTAAAATACAACAATGATAAAAGTAGGGATTATACTCGACCTGACCTTCCATCTGGAGATGGCCAGCCTGCGTTAGACCCAGCTATTGCTGCAGCATTTGCCAAGGAGACATCCCTTTTAGGTATGATTTTTACTGTCTATACCGCCTTACTTCCATTGTTCGGTGGGAAAGTACCTGTTAAACTGCTGTAAGTATAATTGATTTTATATATTAAACCTTAACAAACTATGTTCCTATTTTATGAGTTTTGTTTTTGTCTGTTCAGGTTATATGAGTTCTATTACAAGGAAGCCTTTAACTTGTTAAGTATAATTAAAAGCTATTCATTTTATCCCCTTTTTATCACCACATTTTGACCTCATGCAACTCTCCTAAAACGAAAGAAGACTGGAATGAAAAAGAATGTTAAGTTCATTAAAATATATATGTTTCATATACGCTGTCTAAGCCTAAGGCCTTTATGCCTACTTCTTAGGGTTGATCTAATTGTGTTAGCAGTGTGAGAAACAAAGTATTAACATAGGTTTTTGAAAATGTATTGCATCATAAATCTTGAAAAATTATATTTGAGGATTTTTCCATAAAATGTGTATTGTTCTTTCTTTAATCTTCACTATGGATCTGTGTTACTTATGTAAAAATACAGTGTAAAAGATAAGCACCTAGTAATTGATAGACTGAAGATTGGAGAAAAATTTTTAAGTTAAAATAAGCAAACTGATTTATGTGTCAGAATTTAATAGTTTTGAATTTGGTGTGTTTTGAGCATTTTTATTTTGGTATTTGTAGTATTACCTTCGTTTTTATTTATGTCTGGATATTTTTTCTGTATGTATGTTTGTGTATCATATGTGTGCAATGCCTGTAAAAGGTATCAGATACTCTGGAACTGGGGTTTGTGAATTGTAAGAGCTAGACCCAGGTCCTCCGCAAGAGCAAGTGCTCTTAACCACTGAGCCATCTCTATCCCCCACTAATACTATCTTTAATTCAGGATTACTATCTAGAGAGAATCCAAGATTGGGAAAGTAGATCTTAGTATTTTAGTTTATGTCTATCATTTTAAAAAACAGATGGTAAAAATACTTAACTATGGATATGTAACTACCACATCCACTTGCAAATATGTAAAATGATTGGTATGTATGTGAAATGAGTAATATTTATTATTACTTGAGGTTAGTTCTAATGATCATAAAAACTGAGCCCTTCTTTGGTGTCTCTAGCTGAATGAACCATTGCTGCTTACTGTGACTGAATAGTAGGTAGCGTTGGGTTGCTGGCGATGTCCTTTCAGAATCTTCATTTGCTGTGTGGGTCTGCTTAAAGCCTTATTAATTCATAGGTTAGTGACAGAGTCAAGATTGAGACCATAATAATGATAGCTTTTGCTTTTAACTCTTTGCTTGACAGAACTTGTACAAAACAAGAAAAAGGACCTGTAATTGAGAAGCTTGTGGGTCTTAGGCATTCTTCTAAGTACTTGACAGATATATTAGTGAAATCATAAATAGTGAAATAAAGAAGGTAGGGCGTAATGATTTTGTAGTCTCTAAGAAAGTTAAAAAAATCATTTACCATTTCTTAAAGAAAAAAAAATTGAGGGTAAAATACCAAAAGACTTCCATTAAAACATTGTTTATATATAACATGATAGGATTCTAAGAAGCTGTGTGTGACTGTGAGTGTGTGTGTGTGTGTGTGTGTGTGTGTGTGTGTGTGTGTGTGTGTATCTCCTGAGTAGAGGTATATTTTGAAGTCATCTGGAAGTTTCTGTGGAATGTACAACTTGTATAACTTTTTGTGGTGATCTTAAGGCTTTGGTGAAAAATTTTTCACACACAAATCTTTCATAAAATGAACTGAGGATATGACTCAATTGGTAAAGTGCTTTCTCTGTTGGCATGAGGTACTAAGCATGAATCCCAAGGTACTTTGGTAAGAAGAAGCCTTCACAATGATGGCCCTTTGTAACCGCAGGGTTAGAGTAGAGAGGGGCGGGAAGAGATGGGAGGATCCCTGGAGCTCCTTAGTGGTGAGTTCCTGGTTAGATATGAGGAATTAAGCTTGCTTTACATTTTCTGTCATCTCTACTCGTTTTAATTGTTCTGCATTTGTAAGTGGGCTTTTCACTTTAACTCTCTTCAAATGGTTTTAAAAGTCGGTGAGTGTAACTTTCAAAACTTTAGTAATAGACTGTAAGGTGGGATATTCATAAAAGATAACATTCGTATATTTTGTTCTGTCTTCTGTTATGAACATTTTTGGTACAAAATTAAAACTATTTTACCTTTTGTGTTATTGTGTAATTACCATTTAACTTTGAACTTTTAATTAAAAATAATTTTAATAATTTTTTACAATGGCTATATATATCATATATATATATATCATATATATATATATCATCTTTGGTTTTTTTTTTAACTGCTGCAGTACATTGAATCTTTAAAAGTGGGCATTAAAGTATTTAAATTAAAGTATTTTAAAAATGTTACCTTAAATTATTTCCTAAGACTGTATTCCTAGAACTATTGCTAAAAATGTTTATTAAGACTATTGATAGTTTTAAATTTTCTTCCTGGAAGATACATACTAATTCACTATGGGACTGTCTCAATCATTGTAAACTAGTTAGCAAATTTTAAATGCTTGGTGTTTATAATTTTTCAGTCATCTGGAGATTTTTAGATGGTGTGTTAGGTAGTTCCTCAAAGTACTTTCTAGAGACTTAGGTTTCTTTAGGGTATTAGCTGAGTCTTCAATTTGTTTTAGAACTGTTGCCTTGCAGAAATACTACTGAATAAATAATTATTCTCACTGTTTCTTTCTTTTTTTTTTTTTTTTTAAGTAAATTTGGTACCTTTTTGATTTTTTTGAGATAGGTCTTGTTCTTGCTTTAACTCCTATCACAGTCTTGGTGCAGAGATCATGGGTGTATGCTGTGTCCAGCTCAGTGTTGTGTTGTTCTTCCCACACTGCAGGGACATCCTGGGTTGTTGCATTAGTGATGGCAATGCCTTTTGAAGTGGTAACTGTCTTTTCTCTAATCTTTGCCTCTTAAGATGTTTAATCAGGTGACTTCAGAATATAACCAAAGTCATAGTGACAAGAGTCTTTCTTAGTCTTCCTCAGACACATCTTCTGAAATAATCGCCACAACCAATGCTCCTTTACTTGTTCAATGTTCTGTCAAATATTTGGGAGTTCACTTTCATTTTTTTGTTTATCTGCTTCAAAAGATGTCATTGCTTTTTAAACAGTAATTATTTCTAAACAATCACTTATACCTGGTTTACCTACCTATTTTACTAGGAGAATCACATCATTTTGGAAAATGTAGTTTATTTAGAGAAGAGGGACACAGAACTTGGTAGTATGTAACATCTGAATATATAATCTGAAGCTCAGCAGTTCATTTATTTACTCATCTACTCTATTTCAGAGAATGAGGTGGTCAAAAATTATTGGTTGTAAATTAAGACAATCATTTGACAAGGTGAATTTTAGTGTATTAAAAAATGGATAGGTTTGGAAAATTGCTAAAAAATAACTTTTCATGATCATGTTGTCACTTAACAATATTAAAGCGATTAATTCATCAAAAGGATAGAGCTTCTTGATATAGTTCAACGTAAATAAAATAACACTTATTTTTAGAATAACAGAATTAGCAGAGCTAAACAGTTAATGATTATGAGGAGATGTATCATTTTCCATAAAGGTTAATTTGTGACTCTTGTGTAGGGGTGCTTTCCAAACTTGTTGGCTTTTGAAATCTCCACTAAAAAAATCAATGAGAGTGGGTCCAAGGCATTCATAGTTTTTAATATCCCAAAATATTTTTAATATCCCAAAAATTTTTAATGAAGCAGGAATTGAAAATTAATTACTATTGAATTTTTTTATATACTAAATTTTAGGGTGTTAATAGTTATGTCCTCATAAAAAGACATCCTTCGCAACCATTACACAGTAATTCAATAATTTTTTTATTCATGTCATAATTTACCTTGGCATAATTCTGATGATAAATATTACTTTATTGGTAAGCTTCGTTTACTGTTTCTCTTTGTGTGAATCCTAAAATTACCAACTAAGCTTATTTCAAAATTCAAAATTACTGATTTGCTTCTTTACACCTGGCTTCAGGTCTTTACCATCTAAAAATCTCCAGATGATTGAACAATTATAAAGACCAAGTATTTAAAAATGGCAAACTAGTTTACAATGATTGAGACAGTCCCATAGTAAATCAATATATGCTTTGAAGTAAAGCCTTTTCTATTGTGGCTTTCGAATCAGTCGTTCACATGGTAATATTTTACAGTTTGCATTTGTATTTCAATCATTGTTTTACAAAGAGTGCTGCATTTCTGTAATCATATCAGTAGTGATCACCATGGGTTTACTTGTTTTTTTTTTTTTTTTTCTTTCTATTGTGTTTTAAATCAAAGAACGCCTTGTTTCCTTGGTATCCTTCCCCTCTGGCTCTTAACACTCTTTCTGCCAGCTTTCTGAGTTTCCTGAGCCTTGAGCAGTGAGGGATTTGATTGAGGCATCCCTTTTGTGGCTGAATGCTCTGAGGTCTCTGACTCTGCATATTGTCTGGCTGTAGGTCTCTGTATTTGTTCACATCTGCCAGGCAACAGTTTCTTAATGTGACTAAATATCTAACCTACCTTAAGGTTTTTTTTTTTTTTATTTTTTTAAAGGGTGCTTATTTATGTTTGGTATTTTTAGGCAGAGTCTTATTATGTAGCTCAGGCTTAATTGCTCTGCCAGTCCCTTCATTTTAAAAAAACAAAAGGACTAGTGTTGATTGTGGTATCTGTCTCCATAATTCTTTTTCCTACTGTGACAGTCATTTCTCTCCTTTGCCACAACTTCACTTTCGTTGACTAGATAAAGAAGCTTTGATTTAAGATTTAGAAGTTTCTAGTTTTATGTTGCTCTGATTATTTCCTTGTAGTATCATAATTTGTTCCTCTTTCCTCTGTATTTGGGCTTACGTATCTCTAAAGAAGACATGTACCATGGCTTCTTCCATGTTTACTAACTTAGTTAACTGAAGATTGATTGTGACTCACGCATGAAGATTCTATTTTTTATCTAATGATTTAGTAATGTCTTTTATCAGAATGAGAGTTTATAAAGATTGCCCTCCCTTCACATACTTTTTTCATTAGTTAGTAAAACCCAGATTTGTTTTTTTCCTTAACAAGCTAGACTTTTATCTTGTATAATAGAGTGTGTGAAAAACAGTTCTGGTTTTCCTTTCACTTACTTTTGGGGCTGAAGGCAGTACTGGAGATTATTCTCAGAGCCCCACTCCTTTTTAGGCATATGCTATGTCACTCAGCTGTATTCCTAGGCCTCTTCAGGCAATAAATTACTTAGTTTCTTTGCTAAAGAAAACAGTTGCTAGACTCAGCATTTGCTTTAAATAGTTATGTTCTTACATCAATTTAAGAATGGGTAGAAGCACTGGCTGGTGGTGGCGTACACCTTTAATCCCAGCACTCGGGAAGCAGAGCTAGGCCGATGATCTATGTGAGTTCGAGGCCAGACTGGTCTGCAGAGCAAGATTTAGGACAGGCACCAAAACTACACAGAGAAACTCTGTCTCAAAAAAAAAAAAAAAAAAAAAAAAGGTGTAAGCACTAATTCTTGCCAAGTTTATGAATTGGGTTTTAATAAATAACATCTCTCTTATTGTGAATTTTGAGAACAAAAAGACCCAGGTGTGACTCTGAGCTAGTAAAGTGATAAACGTTAGTAATGTTTTGACCTTGTATTTCCCTTGTGGTGCTAGATTGTGAAGGTGTCCTTTCCTAGCCGGTTCAGTTAGGGATGAGGCTTAGGACAGTTTGTTGTTGTTTTCCAACTAGCAGATTCTCCAAGTCCAACCAAGACTGAATGTCTATTGAATCACATTGGTTCTTTTTCAGATAATAGTTAGAAATACTGTTTGGATTTATTTTCTCTGTGTGTATGTGTGTGTGGTTCATTCATGCTTCCATGTTTTTGTCAATACCAGACTGCTATGGTCCTTCTAGTTCTGTGTTTGGTATTAATATAAAAAGCTTTCCATCATTTTGTGATTTTCTTTTTAAGATTATCTTGGCTGTTTTAGTACCTTTCTGTCAGTTCTGTTTTTAAAAAGCATTTCCTGAAATTACATTTGCCAATTTTTGTGATTCTGTAACACATGCAGAAAAATGTAAACAACTGTTGTGAGTTGTTTACATGTTATATGTGTTGTATTACATGTTTTATAACAGCACCGGCAAGGAAAACTGCAAATGCAGCAGACAGTAGCAAGTGAACGTTGTAGCTGTGAGTAATCAGGCTGTTCTCATCATCTCCAAACTACATGTGCCAGTACCTGTGCTTTCATTTTGTGTTAGGAACAACAATGACCTTTGCTTTTTAGATGTTACTTAGTATTTTTTAGTTTGTTTGGGGTTTTGGAGTCATGCTACTTCTAAAGTGTCTTACTACTGAACCTTTAGTAGAACCAGTGCTCAGAAAGACAGAAATGCTGCTTGTTAGTTTTGTGAGTAAGGCAGGCTCCTTTCAATTCATTAAGACAGTGCTGAAATTAAGTACCTTCCTAAAGGAAGTACCAGTGAAAGGAGTTGTAGACACATGGATCTTGAGTATAGGTACAAGGATTAGCACTCTCTGACTGTCTCTCATTACTTAATTCCTGTTTTAAGTCTTGACCCCACTATTAAATATCCTTTCGGTGATAGTTTCTACCTGCAGAATAACTGGAAAAATATCAGTTTAAAAAATAATGGCTTAAGATTCCACCTCTATTTAAAGTTCTTCATGTCATTTTTTTTGTGTGTGTGGCAGAAACATGAAATAAAACCACTTAGTGTTTCAGTCAGCAGGGGACTCATCTCATGAGGATGTTGTTATAAGGTTATAATGTAGCTAAGAAATTCTACTGTCTAGTAATATTGTATCACAGTGCATTATAAAACAGTTGTGCTGCCCACTGTATAAAGTACAGTGGGTATAGTTAATGTGCAGTACATAATACTTGATAATGATGTTGAATGGCTTCCTGGCTTATATAGTTGTCATAGCTTTTAAACACTATTTTAGAAAAGACTCCAGTTACTTACAAAACTTACTATAACATAATATGTCATGTTATTCCAGCAGCAGTCTTAAAGCACCTCCTGTTTGTGAGTCTGTTTGCGAAAAGATGATCTTAGAAAATGATGTGGAGTCTTGGTTTATTAACCTTTCTTCTATTTTACTGTAGTTGAATTTTAAGATTCTTAATGTTTAAGTTTTAACTCTTTTAGAAATGAAATTGGGGGACAACTGTGGTGACTTGAGTTGATAATCCCAGGAATCAAGACTAGCCCAATTCCATGACAGTGCATGTTATGGCTAGAAAAAAATCTGTTAAAATGAAACCAGGCTACAGACATAATTTTACATTCATCGTGGTCATGAACACCTAAGTCCCACTTGGGATTCTGAGGTAGGAGTGTCATGAATTTCAAGAACTATCTGGACAGCAAATGAGATCTTGTCTCACCAGAAAAACAAAATAGAAATTTTGTATTTTTAAAAGTTAGCCAGCGGTGGTGGAGCACGCCTTTAATCCTAGCACTAGGGAGGCAGAGGCAGGCAGACCTCTGTGAGTCCAAGGCCAGCCTGGTCTACAGAGTGAGTTCCAGGAAAGGCGCAAAAAGCTACACAGAGAAACCCTGTCTTGAAAAACCAAAAAAAAAAAAAAGTTGACAGCTACAGATGATAATGTGTAATGTATAGTAAAGGTTTCTAAAGATGCACATAACCTATATATGCAGTTGAAGATGACAGGTCACTGCCCATGGTATAAAGTCTGTCTGTGGCTTGAGGTAAATATTATGCAGGAGAGTTTAACCAACTAGAAAACACAAGATGCAACAGAACATTCCAATTAGATTCTTGATTTTGAGCATTTTTTTTTTCTTCGTATTACTGTGAACAGAAGAATAAGGTTTCTGATCTTACAGATTTTGTATTCAAGTGGGTGGAGGTTTAACAAGAATAGTTATAATTAGAGGTAAACAAACATACATAGTGTGGTTTTAAATACACTGAATGAATGTGAGAATTTTGTGAGCCAAGGACATAGTATAAAAAAATACACTATAAAGCCTGTGCAGAACTTGTAAGGGCCAAATATTTTGAATGGCATATAGAATAATTGGGAAATTATGAATGAAATGGTGCCACAAAAGTTTACAAAGCAAGATCTCATAAAAATAATAAGATGATTAACCAAAGTAATTGGTTAAGAACCTTTGTTGTGAAGGATCGATCTGTCAGTTGTCAGAACAGTTGAATAAAGATGATCAGTTTAGTTTTAAACTGGTTCTGGGGATATTTGGGAGCTAAAAACAAGAGTACTAAAGGCTGTCTTACAAGAGTGTCTTACATGAGATGAAATGTGGGGAAAATAAATAAGCATTCTATCTTAATGATAGTTACTTATAAAGAATGAAATGTGAAGATATCTATCAGACAATAGGAAATTTAGTGCAGAATTTTGTTTGTTTTGAGACAAGGTCTCACTGTGTAACCCAGGCAGGCTTAGAATATACTGTATAGACTAGGCTGGTTTCCAGTGCACAAGGATCCATCAGCCTCTGTCTTCCAAGTGCTGGGAATAAAGGCATGCACTACCATGCCCAGTCTAATCTAAAATTTTGAGTTTCAGTCTAAATTTTGGCAAGTTTTAGAGAGTTAAGTTATAGAAGCCAGAGATTAAAACTTAAAACTTCACTTAAAATTTTCAAAATATAAGAGAACAAGATTAAATTGTTGAATTAAATTTTGGAAGTACTCATTCATATTGTGTATCATAATGAGATTGAGGCTGGGGAAATAGTTCATTGGTAGAGTTGCTTGCTTACTAAGTGCAAGACCCTGGTTTCAATCCCAGTACTCAAAATGAAAATTGATGCCTATAACAGTTAGGATTAAAAGTCAAAGTGGCTCCTCAATGCATAGGAGCCATAAGATTTTTCACAAAAGCAAGAATAATAAATTAATACTCAGAAGATGTGTTGTCATAGGAAGGGTTGAAGCCTAGCATTCCTACATTGAAAATGTGACGTGGCTTTTCTGTGTGTGTGTGTTTTTTTGTTTTGTTTTGTTTTGTTTTTTGTTTTTCCAATGAACATAACAGAATAATCCCTGTCATCTAAGGTTGTTTGGAGAATTAAATACAATGATGCATATGAAGGATTTTACCCAGTGCTTAGCATGTAACAAATGTCTGTTACATATTTATTGGCAGGTGTTTGTTTTTCAGGCTAAAATTACAGAATTGGTTGTAGATTGGACCAAGAAATAATGAAAATATTGAGGTTTAGAAAATACACCTTTGTAATAGGACTATATTGAGACCTAGAACGAATTTATCATGTTCATACAGAAAGTTATGGCCAAAACTGACAGTAGCTAGCGATAGGTTGTATGTTGTTTTTTCAACCAAAGTTTGTGTGTTGGAGACTTAATCTCTTTGTGGCAGTATTAAGAGGTGATGAGACCTTTTATGTGGAGTCTAGTAGGAGGTTCTTGGGTGATGTCGTGTGAAAGAATTGTGTCAGTGGTTTTTGAGAAAAGGTTTCTGAACAATGGAACTGGCTCTTCTTTCTTGTCTCCCCATGTGGTTTCTTTACACATGTGCTTCTTCCTTAACACCAGTACCTAAAGGAGCTCTTACCAGATGGGACTGCCTAAAAGCTAAATCAACTTTCCAAGTCAGTACGTAGTTTCAAGTCCTTTGTTCCAGTAGTGGATGATGTATTAATGCTCTTAGCTAAACAGTTTGTTAATCTTTAAACTTAGTTTATCTTTCTAAATTTTAAAACTTACGGATGTGATGTTTTATTTTTTACAAAGGAGCAATTATATGTAAAATAGTTGAGTTAATGTTTATGTAGATTTTACAGTTTTATTGATAAAGATAATTCATCGTGAAACATTTTTTTAGGTTTTCTTAACAGCCACAAGTACTTAAGTGGAATCTAAAAAATTTCTATGTTGATGAAAGTTAAATTCTCAGAGAAGAGTGTTTGGGGAAAAAAGCTGAAGTCCATCCACAGAGGCTTTAAAAAGCTTAAGCTATGCTTCTGGTTTAGAAGTGAAGGTCGTTTTCTGGTAACCAACCTGGAGGAAGAAATGAATGAGGAGAAAAGCATAGCATGTTATTGAGGGGAAGTAGTGGTTGCCACAGCTCTTAAAGCACTGGTTCCGTATAGCAGATTGCTCAGGACATAATCATCCAGGCCCTTTGACATAATTTGACTCACCTGCTTTGAGGCTTGGTAGCCGAGGAGTAGTGATAATAAGTAGACTGTGAATTATCATTTAGGTAGGTAGAAATGCTATTGGGGTCCTCAAAGCTTACATTTTACGGTTTTGGTGATATTTTTATTACCTCCTTCCTTACTAAGAGGAAGTAAATTGCTTCTGTTTTGAACCCCAACTTTTCTTTTATGAAAGTTGGCTGTCTTTTTCTTAAAGGATAATATTTATTAAAATGTATATTAGACTATTTAAACTAACTCTTGAATCTATCACAATGTTTACCTTTTAATTCTCAATTATTTTAGGTTCATTTAAATAATTCTTTTAGTTTAATGATACTTCATAAGCTTTAAATATTTTACCACCAAGTTTATTTCCTGATAAAACCCAGATTTAAAAATCTGGAATATTTTTTTAAACTATTATACTTAAATATTTAGAGTTTTGAATAAATTTTAATTAGTTTTAAATTTTTGATAATTTTGTTATTGAGTCACTGTCACAGTAGAAATGTATCTAAAAAGAAGCTTTTTTTCCCCCAAATGCAAAGTGGTAAGTATATTTTGATAGAAAATTTAAATAGATCTTGTTTATATTTTAAGGATAATTTGTTTTGTGATGCCAGCAGGAAAATGAGTAAGAAGTGATTTAGATTGAGTGAGTAGTCATTTTAACACATACCCTGGTATCCTTTTCAGATGTCCCTACAGCATGTCTTCTCTTTGCAAGGAGTTGTTTGTCTTAAAATTCCTTAGTATTTTCTTATGTAAAGTGTATTATTTACAAAATGTTACTGAAGATTGTAGGCAGTCTTCTACTGCTAATGTTGGTGTCCACAAAATCCAAATTTCTAACATTAATACTAAAATAGGCTGTGCCTTTTTGACGTTGATTTTTCTTACTGGTATGTTTAGGGGCTTTGTTTTTCTACATTACCCTCAAGGCTAATAGAGGCATAATTGTATGTTCTCTTATTTTTAATTTTATTATAGCAAATGTCAGTAGATATAATTTAGGTAAATACTTATGTAAACAAAAGCTTGTTTTCCTCAGTAATTTTTAAGTGTAATGGAAGACATGAAACCAAAAGGTTTCAAAATTCCTTTAGCTTAGGTACAAAGCTTAAGAGAACTCTAGTATTTAACAGAAGATGCTGAGTTAAGAGACTGGATGTACAGAGAAAATACTGTTTGGGGATTCTTGAGGTGGTTTTACTTTTGTGTTAAGTTATGGTTGATTTTTCAGGAAAAGTTTTCTGGGTTAATGGCTTTGAGAGCCTTTTCTTGCCAGTTAGAATTAAAAGAAGCCTATAAATGAAGTCTACTTCATTTGTTATTGTGGGAAAGAACTTATCAAATAACTGTTTGAATTTGAAGTCTTTATATAAAAATGTGAGGCTTAACATGGAACACTTTTTTTCTATTGCACCCAGTTTATTGCAGTTGGTGGCTTTGTTTTTGTTTGTTTAATTTTGCCAGGATTAATTCTGAGTCTCATAAAGACCATGGAATTTAACAGCATTTTAAATTAGTTTTTCTTCCAAGAGGTAGCCAATTAAAGCCACTAAAACAAAGAAATGGTTTGACAATATAATTACTACATCTGGTATTTCCACTATTATTAAATAATTGTATTGTCAACCTAAGTTGACTGCTTTGTACATTTTGCCAAACTGCCTGAAAATGCTGGGTGGTTTCCTTGTGGTGTTGTTACTTTGTTTCTAATGATGCAGAGGTCACTTACCAAGAAAATATAAGAAAAAAATTACCAAGTATGAATGTCTGTAGTTTGTAAGTGTATATACGCCCCTTGACAAAAAATAAAATTACACTTTGAATGTTAAATGGAAATAACCTGTGAGATGTGATGAGAAGTATTGTATTTAATAAGTCAGGGCCAAGGAGATGGCTTAGTGGGTAAAGTGCCTGTCAGGTCAAGCCCAAGGAATGATCCCCCAGAATGCTCTGGAAAAGCCTTGAGTGGCAGCACTCCTGTAAACCTAGAGCTAGGGGTCAAGGGTTGTGGAAGCTCCATCTGCCAGTCAGCCTAGCTGAGTCAGTGAGCTTCAGGTTCAGAGAGACACTCAGTAAAAACATAAAGCCAAAGAGCAATGCAAAACTAGTCTTCTTATTTTTCTTTAAGCTGGAACATTCTGAAACAAAAAGTAACAACCAAGGAAAGTGGGCAAAAAGCTGTAAAATACACCCACCCAGAACAATCTTATGAATGAGAATCTTCATGTTAGTGATAGAGTACTCAAGAAAAGGAAGAAAAACTGAAGAGAAATTGGAGGGGGATGATTCATGTCAGAAACTTAGGAATTTTGTCTTCAACGCTAGAAACTTGGAGTGAAAGGTCAGAGTAGTCTCTGTAAAGCTAAGAGACCTGCTAAGAAAGAATAAGGTCCCTGCCCCTGAAGGTAGCAGCACATAAGAGTACTACAAAGAGATGATTTACACAGCCACAGCCAAGGGCCGTTTCCGAGCAAATATGCTGCTGCTGTGCTGTTTAGCATTGGACTTAATGAGTAATAAATAATAGGGAAGTAAGAATTGAAGGGCTGAAAGTATTTGGGGTTTACTGTGTTTCCATTTGAGTCCAAAATTGAGAAGGCAAATTGTCCTATGATTTTCTTTAGGATATTGGTGTGAATTGTTTAGGAGGATTTGTTTGTAGGAGCTGAATTTTATAGGAAAACAATTTTGTTTATAGGAACTGAACTATATTTGTTAAGTGCTGAATGGATTCAAAATTAGGTTATGAAGGAGACAACACTTGTAGAAATGGGATGACGAGTACCATTGTCTTGAAGGTTTTCTTCTCTACCTCTCACTGTAAATCCTGGAATTGAAAATTTTACTCTTCATGCTTTGTTAGCTTTTCCATAGGGAAGATACAGGATTTATGTATACAATATGCTAACATAATACAGGTATGTACCTTAGTTCAAATAATTAATGACTGTTGAAATCAGTTATTTTTTTTATAACTGCTCCACACCAATAAGACATTTTTCTAAACATCATAAAAATTAACTTACAGGAACCATTTGGAACGGTCAGCCATAAGCCATGCAGCCATCATGCTTAAATTGGTTTTGTAAACGACTTGTGTGTGTTTCGTAAAATATGCTTTATTTTAAAATTAGGGCTTCCTGTTGCAGCTGTTCCAGGAGCTCTCAGTCCTTTGGCTATTCCAAATGCTGCTGCAGCAGCTGCTGCAGCTGCTGCTGGCCGAGTGGGTATGCCTGGAGTCTCAGCTGGTGGCAATACAGTCCTGTTGGTTAGCAATTTAAATGAAGAGGTTAGTGAAATAATTTTTAATGCTTTTTCATCTCCATTTCATTTGTGAAAATTTTCATATTTATTTCATTTTGCACTTGCCTTTCCTTTTATGTATATTCATTAGCCAAAATATCTTTTGTATTTCTGCTTCTGAATAAAATTTACGTACTTGTCTAGGTAGTACTGTTTTTTTTTAGACAGTCATATATCTTTATATATGTATATATATATTTTAATATAGCTACCTATTTTTCCTAAGAAAAATATGGTGAAGTACTGTAGTCTGGCTTTTTATTTTCTGTTGTTCTCAAAGGCAAATGTCGTCTAATTTTGCAAATGTATCTGGAAAACAGTTTTGCTCTTTGCCTTTTTTAATGATTTGCTTGTTCATTTCATGCTTATGTGTCATTGCATTTTTTTAATCTTATTTTGTGTGAACTACTCTAATACATTTTTCTTTGAAGGTTCTTCCAAAGATCTTGACGAGGCACTCTTCCAGTCTTTCTTAGTAATTTTTTCTTTGCAGTTTTTAGTCATTGTCTTCTACAAATATATTTCAACTTTACCCTGCTCCCTTCTTGTTAAATAAAGTTGCTGTTATTTTCTTTAGTTGTACATTTTATGTCTGATATATTTTATTTTGATTGCTATGAAAGCTGGTATGAAATGTGGGACCCTCAGATGTATCAGTTTATGGTGTCTAATTTGAATATTTGTCTCATTTTTTTATTGGCCTCTGTTAATAATGGATATGACCTAATTTATCATTTACTACTGTTATTATTCACAATTCTGCATGCTAAAGTGTTTGGATCAGAGTGCCTTTGTTTTACGACTTGCCTGCATTTCATAACCAGCCATGCTTATGCAGTTAAAGTTCAAAGTTTAAAATTCCTATGCATGCATTCCTTCCCTATGTTGAGATGAAATGCTGTAATTTACTCTTTGATATAGATGTACTTTACCCATATTTGTCTTGGATGACTACATTTTGCTCAGTTTTTCTTGTACAGTACATAAACCAACCATTTTCTGACCAAATTCCTGCATTTCCTATGTACTGACCTATATTTTATTTTTTTTTTTGTTCCCCGATTCCTTATTTTTTTTCTTCTGCATTGCTGTTTCCCTTCCCCATTTCATCCTTTTCCCTGTGTGTTCACCTCCCCTTTCCTTGTCTTTCCCCAAATGCCCATTCCCTTCCCTGTCTTATCCTTTATTTTCCTTGTCCTTGTCTTCATTCCCTGTCTCCATTCCCTATGTTCATGCTTCTGTGCTTGAACAAATGTTCCTCGGACCAACTTGCCCCAATTAACCGCCTTGAACCATGATCCATGACCACCTCACCATTCTGCGGGAACCACCCTTCGTTATGGATGATCTGTTCATCTCCGCTCTTCCTCGACTCTTCTCTCTTCTTGTCTTACGCTGCTTGCTCTTCTCTCCTTCTAAAGATGGTTACGCCCCAAAGTCTGTTTACCCTCTTCGGTATGTTATTGTTAGCACTATACTTTTATTATTGATTTGATTTTTTTGTTTCACCTTAATTCTTATTTGTAGCTAGCACTTTGGCTTAAAGTTGAATAGTAAATCTTTTGCTATTTTTCTTTGCTATTTAAAACTCTCCATAGACACAAAGTTTGTTTTAATGCATGCTGATTTATTTTGCATGGTTTTTAATTTAATATCATTCACATAGCTTTGAGGGTTTATCAAAAATTATTCTTTTCAAAATTCACTGTTCAAAATCTTGTTCTTCTTTATTCATTTGTGCAAATGGTGAGATTGAGTGAGTGATCATGTTGATGTCTGAGTGTTTCATGATGTGTCAGAAATATAATCTTTAGATGACTTGCATATAACATTAATTCCATTTCTGGATTACCTCTCTGTGACTCCACAAAAAGGTGTTTATGGAGATGTGCAGCGCGTGAAGATTTTGTACAATAAAAAAGACAGTGCTCTGATACAGATGGCTGATGGGAACCAGTCACAGCTCGGTAAGAGGAATATATATGTTCATTTTAAGATTTCTGTTCCTGATTATTTCCTGAATTAGAAAAGAATTGTTCATAAAGGTCATAAAACCCTGATTAATGTCTTTGTATTCTTCTAAAATCAGTTATAGGTTTTGATTCAATTTAGCAATGGAAAGGAAAATTCCTTGGAGATGTTAAGTTTTACAAAACAAAAAATCTTCACCAATGGTTAGTTCAAAGGCATAAAATGTAGTTCAGTCACATTATATCTTTTTTTCATACATGCTTCCATCTAGTATACTCAGCATGTAATAATCTATAATTTGCATCTCTATCACCAGGCTCTTAGCTTACAATTTAATTCTTTAACATTCAAGAATGAGGCTACCTTATTCTGATTGCATTCACATTTTTTAATCTTTGAAATTTACCATTTTTGATGGGATTAATATTTTTTGATGTCATACCCATCTGAAACTCTGTCAACTTTGCTCAGATGATAAAAAATTATCTGACTTTCTGATTTTAAAGTGACAGTATCTATAGGTGTTTGGTCTATCATTTTCTTGGTTTGTGTGCATGTCTCTTTTTTGAGGTGACTCATTGCCATTATTTTGTTACCACTGAGTAGTTTTTATGGTATTTTTTGATAGTTCTTCGGATTAAATCCTGAGATCTTGCATATACTAGGCAGGTCCTTTGAGCTATAGACCCGCCTGACTGCCTATTTTGTACAGTAACTTTTTTGAGGGGGGGAGGATGTTTCAAGACAGGGTTTTTCTACATAGTCCTGGCAGTCCTGGCAGTCCTGGCTTTCCTGGAACTCACCCTGTAGACCAGAGTGGCCTTGAGCTCACAGAGATCTTCCTGCCTCTGCCTCCCAAGTGCTGGGATTAAAGACTTGTGCCACCACTGCCCGGCTACAGTAACTTCTTATATACAGTAGTTGATAGTGTTCCTAGTGAACAAAAGCATTCTCAAGTACTTCCTTTTCTTAGCAGTATTTGAACTGAACATGACTTTTATCTTCCTGAAAGTTGTACCAAATTTTCATATGGAGAATTGTCTGTGGTATAGTGATCAACGAATTTATTCTGAACAATTTTTGTTTTCATTTTACATGAAGACTTTAAACAAGTGGTATTTTAATCATTATTCTGCTTGGGTACCACAACAAAATGCACAAGTTATGGATGATAGAGTTCCAGATCAAGGTGCTAACATAAATGGAAGGCTGCCTTGTTGAGCTTGGAGACAGTCACCCTTACCTGTGATCGTCATGCTTTTGCCCAGCATGAGCATATTGAACATGAGCATATTGAATATATTCACTTCTTTCTTTTTTGCTTCAACACAATATCTGTCCAGAGAAACTTAAAGGAGAAAGAGTTTATTTTGGCTTAAAATTTGAAGGTACAGTCTATCACAATGAGGTACTCACATCAGTAAGAACTTGAGGCAGCTGGCCACATTGAGTTCTTGACCAGGAAGCAGAGAAAATGCTAGCTGGGGTTCATCTTGCTTTATATAGCCTTGACTATTCTGGGATGCAAGCTGTCCATGGCATGTTGCTATCCATAGTTATTGTTGGTCTTCCCAGCGGAGTTCATCTTGAACAGTGCTGCTACCCTTTAATACAGTTCCTCATGCTGTGGGGACCCCCAACCATAACATTATTTTCATTGCTACTTCATAACTGTAGTTTTGCTGCTGTTATGAATCGTAATGTAAATATCTGATATGCAACTCCTATGAAAATGTCATTTGACCCCTAAAAGAGTCACAACCCAAAGGTTGAGAGCCACTGATCTACATACCCCTTCAGAAGCTTCTCTCCTAGTTGTTCTAGATTCTGTTGTGTTAAAGGTCAGTATTAACCATTGTGTTTTTGAACTTTCAATACAAAGTGAAGAACTTACTAAAAACAGCCCCCCTTTAAATAATAGGCCAGAGCTCTTCTTTGAATGATTCCTGACAGGTACCTCAAGAAGCCCTATTGATGTCCTGTTTTCTCAGTACTATGTGCTGTGTAGAGACAGTTGCTTTGTCTTTATGTATATTACAATTTGAAGGGAGAAAATAATAAATGATTTGAATGCATTTTGGTGAATTTAAAGATTCAGGGTATCCATAAAGAATATTTAGTGAGAACTGAACTTTTACAGCATATGATAAAAAGGCCTTTTTGTAGAAGGGACTTCAAAGAATAATATTACAAAACTAAAAGTATCAGTATGCTTTCTAAGCAGAAAGCATATAATATAAGGAATACAGTACTAAGATGGGATTCCATAATAGCTTGGATAGTGTCTTACTTAGTACTTGCTTCCCAGCACTCACACAGTAGTTAGTGTTACATACCATCAATAAATATCTCAAAAAAAGCCAGAAGGTATATAAGGGGCAGACTAGGAAATGTAGCTATGTTAAATCATAAGCTTAGATTTTGGTCCTAGTTACTTGTACTAAGTAATGATCCAATCAGGTTTATAACATGTGAAAGTCTTTTACTGCTCTGTGGATAGAGTGGGTGGGGGAAAATAGAAGAAGATTAAACAGAAAGGCACGTGAAGAATTGTGTTACCCAGATCTTTCAAAAATTACAGTGAGCAATGAGAAATAGAGGGAACATAAATTTGCTAGGGAACTAGACAAATCATCACAAACCCTTTTGCCTAGGAGATAGAACACAGTAGTAAGTGAGCGGCAGCAGGATGGGAACATTAGCAGTGACAAAACCCAGTTTATCGTCAGGGTTGTCATAGAAGACAGGTTTGTAGAGGTTTTTCTTGTTCTGTGGAAGAAATACCTTGTCTAGTAGAAATGGAAAATGAAAGTTAAGTCTTAACTACCAACTCTTGTGCAAAATTCATGGCTTATTTTTAAATTGTAAGAAAATCCAAATTTTTCAAATTAGAAATACTACTTTTATATCTTAATAGACATTCTTTATTTTTCTAGCTATGAACCATCTTAATGGGCAGAAAATGTATGGGAAAATTATTCGTGTTACTCTCTCTAAACATCAGACTGTGCAACTACCTCGAGAGGGGCTTGATGATCAAGGGCTAACAAAAGATTTTGGTAATTCCCCATTGCACCGTTTTAAAAAACCTGGATCCAAAAATTTTCAAAACATTTTTCCTCCTTCTGCCACCCTTCACCTGTCTAATATCCCGTGAGTATGTCAGTGATTTACCAAGGATATTCATCTTGTTTAGCAAAGCAATGAGAGTCATTATTGGTTTGTATTAATTTGTACTCTTTCTGCCTAATTTTTTTAGTCCTTCTGTAGCAGAAGAGGATCTGCGAACTCTATTTGCTAACACCGGGGGCACTGTGAAAGCATTTAAGTTTTTTCAGTAAGCAAGCTTCTTTGTCTTTACATTTGTGACTTGATAGAAATTATAGCTTTTTGTTTAACCTCAAATAGGTAAAATTCAAATGTTTAAACTCTTCTTTTGAAGTATCTAATTTCATAATTTTGTTTCAGAAGAGATCACAAAATGGCCCTTCTTCAGATGGCGACAGTGGAGGAAGCTATTCAGGCTTTGATCGATCTTCATAATTATAACCTTGGTGAAAACCATCATCTGAGAGTGTCTTTCTCCAAGTCAACAATTTAAGGAAGGGAAGATGAAGATTGTGGGCAAATCACATCGTTTGGTGTCATCACCTATTGACTGTTCAGAAAAGTGGGGACCAGAGTTTGATTTTTTTCATGCTGTTATCATTCCTTGGTTATAAAATGAAATGGCATATGTAAAGGCAGAGTTACTAACTGCTATGTTTCATCTGTTCTATAGGGAAGCCATTTTATTGTCTGTTTAAATTTTTAGTTTAATTCTGCTTTCTTTCTTTTTTTTTTCAACTTAGTTGACATACGTGCCTTACAAAGGAAAACTAGTGTTGCTGTTCTGCATTTACTAGGAAAAAAGAATTGGTTGTTTAGGGCACATCGTTATGTGGGAATTAAAATATGTTTAGGCAGGGGTGTGTCAAAAGGTTAAGTTTTTCTTTCTCCTGCTTGGAACTTATTTTGAATTATTGGCTTATCACATTTCTTTCTATTTAATCTAAGATACTTGATACTGAAAGAATAAAGCAGCATTTTTAGTTTCTATTATCTTAGGCTTTATTGCTTTTGAAAACATTGGCCTTTTGTATCTCACAAATCTGGTCTAGATTCAGTTATGAATGTAGGCATTAGTTAAAATTAACAAGATGCAGAGTATTAATTTCTTAAGACAACAAGTGATTTCTGTAAGTTTGAGCCCTATGTGGAAAGCGTTGTGGAACCTTAACCTTTTTGTACACACTCTTGTGGGACGTATCATATAAATGTCAGCACTAAGTAATGTCTTGTTTGTGGCTGAATATTTTTCGTAGATGTTTTTGAAGTTGACATGACTTATGTGCATTTAAATATATATTGCCATCCTTAGTTTGTAATTAAGATTTGGAAAATGGTTGTGGATTTCTGAGCATGTGCAGACTGGTCTAGCTAGTTCAGGAACTGGTGCATGTATTTTTCAAAGACAAAGAAAGTGTACTGCGAAAACTTGCAGGAAGATTAATTTTGTGGCAGTTTTCTAAAACTGACAACCAGGTGGGACCAAAGTTTATGTGCCTTTAGTCTTAATTTACCTTGCATTGTAATATTCAGTTTTAATAAATCTTCAAAATATTTTGTATTTAGGAATAGATCTGACTTTAATAAAAACATGGCTCAGAATCTACAGGTCAAATTTATTTGAACAGTTCTTGTCAATCTGAATTGTTGATTCTGTTAAATGACCAATCCTTTTTGAAATTGATGTACTTAGTTTCAAGATTCATAGATTCTGTTATCTATGTAGACAGAATGGTCATGTATATTTTCTATTAGTTGAGTTTTTACATCTTTAGAAATGTAAAATTCAGTATAGTTTGAAAGCGGCACAATTAAAAATTAATTTTCTAACAAAGTTGGGAGGTTTGATGGTTGTTTAATTTCATTTTGTGTGTACTCTGCTTACCTCTGTAGCATGCTCAATAAACACTTCTGTAGCTCTGTATTCACCTTTCTGTCTTTCTCTGCTGCCTTTTCTCTCTCTCCTTTGTTTTCACTCCACTGTGCTTCTGAATTCATGTTTACTCTCTGCCAGGGTGGGAAAGGAGTAATAATATTACAATCCTATGGCTTTATACCATAAATAAATCTAGATGCTGTGAAAATGCACCAGCTGTTCCTTTTTTTAATGCAAAAGACGGTAACTGCTTTTTCAGGAGGACACATATTAAACATTTCCCACCCTGTTTATAATCTGCTTTAAAGACATAACTTCTACTGTAGCTCGTTAATTCTCTCTATCTCTTTTGTTGTTGTTGTTGTTTTCCCGTAGATTTATGCACTAATAGATCTTTTGGATTTGCCATGCTCTCTTGCTGCAGTTTCATCTTTCATCTTTGTGTCTGCTCAAGATTTCCTACTAATTTTAGACTACCTTCTGAGCTACAGCAAAGGGCTCTGGTTTGCCTGGAAAGAAAGGAATGTGTCACCTGCTTTTAGTTGGGTGGGGCTATATACATGCAGGTATTCAGACAGACAGTATTTAACTGATGGCGCTGTGGTGTTCACTATTTCTGCTGATGTAGTAGGGATGCTAGTCAAGTTATTTCTTTGGTTACTTTTTTATATACAAATATTGGTATTGATTAACTTTATAGTTACACATGTATACCTCAAAGTCACACAATGGAAACATTAAGAGAAGTTTCTAAAATGAAGGTGCATGTTTAAAAGTTTAGTTCTAATGCAAGAATTCACTTAGCTTCAAGAAATGCAATAAGTAAAAATGATTGTGTTTTAGAGTTAAGAATTGGAATGTTGCTTGGAAGCAATGTTTTTCCTTTAAGTGATGTGGCAGTACAGTGACACAGTATAGGAATATCAGTTATGCCTTACTTCTGTTAGTTTACAACCAATATTCGAACAGAACTGCTTTAATGGGGTTTTCCTCAGTATTCCATAGTAGTTTCAGTACTTGAAAGTAGATGTTTATCTCCATTCCAGGTAGTTCTTTGTAAAGTGATATTTGCTGGAAAGAAAAGGTTCTGAGCTGGGGTCGTTCCACTTGATGACTGAAGGAGTTCCTGATCTCTCTTTAATGAGAATAACCAGAGACCAAGTTTTCCTATCCAAGGATGTGGTGGCTGGTTTTACCATTTTTTAATAGTTTCCACCAGCACAGTCTTACTTAAAAGTATCAAGACACAGAAGTGGGAATTTTGATACTCTAGAATTCTTAAAGCTCAATGTGTTCAATTAAGTAGCCCACTTTGGCAAGAAAATGTTGGGTAAAAGTACTATCAATTTTGTATTCACTGCGTCAACCTTTCCTCTCCTGGTAGCTAACGTTAAAATGTCGTTAGTGTGAACTGCTTTGTTAGAAACTTTGGAATTTAGAAACAACTTGATTGTTTTAAATATATAATTGAGAGGAAAAACTGATTGTTATTTTAAAACTGATTCTTATGTTAAATAGGATTTCTTTTGAAAATGTGTTTCAAAGTACCTCCTTAAGAAGGTTGTTTATATTTAATGTTGGAAACCAATTTCTGTGTGTGAAAGCAGCTAACAAGACCTTTGCTAGGAAGAAGGTAACGAACTTTTGTAAAATCATTAAAGATTGTACTAACAATATTGAGGATTTAGCGTTAGGATAGAAAAATGTGTTAATTAACTTAGTTCATGTAGTATATGCTTTTCAGGGAAGAATAATTTTCCTTAGCCTGGAAGTAAAATTGAGTCTAAATTCTGTGCTTCTTTCCAAGGGTTTTTGTGAGGTTCAGGTAGGGTATGTGCTGACATGCTGTGCTTTGGGTCATTGTTATGTTTACTTTATAAAGTTACATCCTAGCACTCAGGTAGCTGAGGCAGGAGGATTGCTAGCCTGGGATGAGTGAGACTCTGTCTCTAAAATAAACTATTAAAATGCCAGCACTTCTAGCCTTCCAGGTTTGCCTGAAGTAAACCCAGTTACCAACAATCTACAACATTCCAGTATCTTTCTACTTTTGTAAAGCAATGTTTGTTAATGTTTTAAGGTCACTTACATGTTATTTGTTTAAGGGAAAGGTGTAGAGTGCACTTACAGAATTCATTCCACAGCCCAAGAAAAGGAATGTTTGGGTGTAGCTTCACATTTCTATTTGAACTGATAGTTGAGTAATAAACTATAGATATTAGTTACAGACTATTCAGGAAAAGGAGATTTTATATATAAACCTTTAAAATGTGCCATGAAACTCGAAGGTGATTCTGACCTTAATAAAGATTTTTCAGTGTAATATGGAAGAAACAGCATATTTTTGTGAGTAACTAGGAGATTTAAAAAGGAATATCAGTCTCCATTCAGAGGATGAGAATATAGAATTGTTTGAAATTGAGCACACATAGGATTCTATTTTAGCTAAACACTGGTTTCTAGAAAGTCTGAAAAGAAATGAAAAAAGTTACTAAACTAGTACTAGAATATTGGTTAGTTGTCAATCTTCATTGCAGTCATTTCAGACTCTTACATAGTTAATTTTAATTGATTTTATTTCCCTTAAATTATCTTCAGTTTGGTTTTATAAGTAATGTATATTTTATAGTTCTAGATCATCAGTTACTCAAAGTGAAAACAAGTCTAAAAATGAAGAGAAAAAACATAATGGATACAAATCTGACCTCTCAGCTCTGCTGAATATTATAGAGTGACTTACCTACCCCTTTGTGTACCTACCTCATTTTGCCAACTGGAGACAATCACTACCTTGAATTTAATATTTTATTCAATGGTTGGTTTTCAAAGTGTTCGTTCCATACTCTGTCATTGTGCATAAGCTTTTTCTTCTTACTGAACAAAAATATTGTAATAGCCAAGGTGTTCAGTGTGATTTTTTTTTTTTTTTTTTTTGGCAACACATTTTATAATTGTTAAGATTGGAATGTTAAGGCACTGATACTTGTCTAAAGACGTTTTATTATAGTTCTTCTCAGTGAGTAATAGTTTACTTGGATCTCAAGTGTTTTGGAATATATATATCTGAAAGTAAATAAGTGGTCATAGCTAATGTTTAAGATCTCCATATAAACTTAACCCACCAGCTGCACAAAAGTACCTTGCAACCTCTTTTAGGACATTGCTTCCTCTCTTCCTCTTCTGTTTCAATGGACTGAAAGAACATTTAGTTTCTCTCTTTTTGTCCCCTTTTGTCTGGTATTAATGTGATGTAGCATTTTTATTTTTAAAACAAGAAAAGAATTTTTTTTTTTTTTTTACTAAAAGAAATTTAAAGACATTCAACATCCTTATATAACCTTGTTTTTCTTTTTTTTTCCCCTTTCCTCAACCTTCCCCCTTTTTGCTGTATAGCCCAAGAACCTTCATCAAGGCTATATTTTACTTCACAGTATTTTCTCTTGTCTTGGATGTCTCTTTTTTAATAGCTGAACTAATTTAACTTGTCAGGCTTATATTTCTCACTTGCTCCCTAACATAAAACCACAAAGGGCAGTTAGTATCAGCTTCCAGTTACCAAGAGGAGCCTCCCGCCAACTGAGGCAGCATTTGTGGAGGATTTCTGGCCATACAAGTTTGAGGTATGGTATAAAATAGAATAAACAGTTCTGGTGAGACCAGATGAATAAATAGCAAGCTACATACATTAGTAGTGACTTAATTGTAATGAAAATGCCAGTTACTGCATTTATTATAGTCCAGTCTTGACTTACATTGTACTGATTGAAGGAAATGCAGAGTTGCTGTTAGTATTAATAAACATTGTTTGAGTTGATAGGTAAATATGATAGAAATCAATGTGGCTCTCTTAATGCTAAGGAGAATTTCCATTAGAGCTGACTTAAGAGTTATTGCAAATTAACTCTAGCCCCAACTTGGTCAAAATATTGAGAGAAGGCAGCCTTGGGTCGTTTTAGTAAGTAGTCATTTTCTTTTCATTTTGCACCTTTTAAATGCCCCCTTTTCACTTCCCTTGGAAACAGAAGACTAAGGCCTCAGCTGGTGAGTAGTGTGTCTGCAGCGGCTACTCCCTGTAGCTACAGTCTAGCAGGTGTCTCCTGTCCTGCCTTGCTGTGCCTGCTTCCTCCTCATTGCTGTGTCAACCTTGTGCTCCTGCCACTACCCATCTCTGCACGCTAGTTCTCCAGTGTGTCTCCATCCTCCTCTTTGAAATGAACTTGTCTCTCGCTCCTCTGGTTTATAGTTTAAAACTAGTCAATTAGATTATAGAAGTTTCTGGCTAATGAGCTGACAAATGACAATGCATTATATATTTGTAATAAGGTGTTTATTTTTGTCTTGTCTGGCTGAATAGCTTTCTTGCATACATACAGAGAGACAGAGGCCTTAGATTGTGATAGTTCAAGTCTCTGGAAACTTGAAACTTCCAGGTGTTTTGTCCCTAATGTATTCAGTCTTAATGGAGAGAAATTGGTCAATTTGGCTAAAGAACTCCTTTAAGGAAGTCCCAGTTCTATGAAACCATTCAAGTTCATAACATCAGTAGAAGTTGCCTCAGGGAGAATGTATAATACTGCTGAGGTTGTTTCAGCCCTTCCTACTAAATCTGGAATGTTCTAATGTGAAAGTCTAAATTACAGAGGCATCTTCTGTAAAGTGTAAGCTTTGATGACACTAAATGGTATTGAGATCTCATTCTACTGCTGTGAGACCTTCACGGGCCTTAATTTTCTCATCTATGAAATAGAGCTAACCACTGCCTATGGTTGCCTGTGAAGGTTATGTGAAATGGTTCCATTCCATTGTCAGTTTTATTTTTTCCCATGTTACAGGCTTTAGCATTCCATTTAGGAAGGGTGCCCTACCCGACCCCAAGAGATACTTGGTGTATGTTATCAACTGTCAGGAATAAGACAGAGGCCCAGTATAATAGGTTTTTCTGCATATCTTGAAAATAAAAATGTTTACTTACATGTGATTCTTTTGAAAAGCTAACAATGGCAACAAGAAGCAAACCAGTTGAACTAAGCTGGAATATAAAGATGCCACGTGCACCTCATATATGGTTAGCTTCTGAATTCTGCATGTGTTAAGAGCTGTACCCATCTCTGTTGCTAACTTATTTCAGGAAAGCCCCCTTTCAACACTTTACATTAAGCTACAGCCCTTCTGCATCCTCTTCCTCAAACACCCCAAGGCTTTTTCAGAATCCACTGTCATAGTATTAAATATTTCTTAACCACTTAACATAAAAAACCCTGTTGCTGTTTTAATTTAAGATGCGGATACTGTTTCAAAAAATGACTAATCAAGGTGCTTCTAGTCTAATTTTTGTTGGTGCAGCATATAGCAAAATAATGTTAAGTTGGACATTGGGAAACGAGGTTGAATTTGTTCAGTTATTCTAAGTAGCTCAGGCCAAACAATTCAGTTCCCCAAGCGCTTCCTCATCAGTGAGATGAAGCTGATGCTAATCTGTCTTTACTAGTTTAAGTTGTTAAAAGAGTAGCTAGTGAGACTACTGTAAATTATCAATTGCTGTGGTAATAAAAGTTTGGTGATGCTTTTTTCACTAATTTTTAGATGATAGTACGGTTTTCTGAGTGAACAGATTTTCATCCTCAGAACACCTGTTATTTTCTTGCTGTACTGTAGATGAGTAACTATTAATCGCAAGAGAGCAGAAGAGGAAAATTTAGCCTTAAGGATTGCATGTCATTAATCCAGCATTGTGCTTTCAAGTCAAACAGCTGCTTTTAAAAATGAGAATTTCTGACAGGTGGTGGTGGTGCACGCCTTTAATCCCAGCACTCAGGAGGCAGAGGCAGGCCAGGCCAGCCTGGACTACAGAGGGAGTTCCAGGAAAAGGCGCAAAACTACACTAGAGAAACCCTGTCTCTAAAAACCAAAAAAAACAAAAACAAAAACAAACAAACAAAAAACCCAAAAACAAAAAGAATTTCTGTCACTCACAAACGTCATAGTGTTTTGTTTTGGTGTGTTTGTGTATGTGTGTGTGTTTGTGCATGCGCACGAACGCTCATGTCCAAACAGGTGCCTATGTTTTAAGTCATGTGACCTGAGGCTATTGCAGTGTACACTAGCTTGGCTAGCTAACTGCTCTGGAGATTCCATCTCTGCATCCCTTCTGTTGAGATCACAAGCATATTGCCATACCTACCTGACTTGCTTCTACAAGAGCCCTCTTCCTGTCTGCCATGCCATAATTTTAAAAATAGATCGTGGACATCCTTTGCTAACATCTACTTTAGCCTCTTGATGATCATCCCTTCAACAAATGCAATGTGTCAGCTTAGATAACTGGTGGTGAAATGGACACTAACATACACTTTAGTTCTATAATAGGCCTTCAGCCCAGTATGAAATAGTACAGCTTAGTAACAATTTGTGGAGAAACAACTAGACTCCACTAGCACATGCTCAGCTTTTAGAAATTAGGATTCTTGTGAGTAGTTATGTGAACTACCCGGGTTTCGGAAAAGGACACAAATGTAGATAGACTAATTAAAGAAAAATTTAAAAATAAAACAAGATGGTTACATCTTTTAGAGACTGAAAATGGGATTTTTTTTTTTTTTTTTTTAATTATCAAAGTATTAGCGTGGCATTTTCCAGCTGTGTTTTAGTAGATTGGTTTTCTCCTCCCAGGGCTTCTCAGTACCCATTTTAAAGCTCCTATCCTGTCTGTTTTTATGTCCCATATGTCATTTTGCTCCAACACCACCACCCCTGCCTTCATTTCTCAGTTCTTACCCTCTCATGGTACCCTTTCTAGTTTTTAGGCTTTTCCACACTCAACACCTGTATGTAGTACATTGTGTGTATAGGTTACAGACTTGAATCTGCATATTCAAGAATGGGTTTTGCTGGGCTTGGATCACCTTAATAATGCTTTACAGATCCATTCATCTTCCTGTTAATTTCTATTTTTATAAAAGATGTATATGTTGGGGGTTGGGGTGTGAATGAGTACAGCTTCCTCTGGAGATTAGAAAACGGTATAGGATCCTTGGAACTGAAGTTAAAGGTAGTTGAACCAGAACCAAACTCCACAGAGCTGTGCATGCAGTTCACTACTGGGCCATGTTACTGGTCCTCATCATTTTGTCTTTACAGAAAAATGCTATTGTGTATATGTGCCACATTTCATTTTCTGTCATAGGCTGATGGACATTTAGGCAGGTTCCATGTTCTTGTTATGATAAAGACAAAAACAAAAAAACAAATGAAACAAAAAAACAGAAATAGGTTTAGATGAGACCAAATGTTCAGATAAGGAGTGGTCAGGTTGTGGTCACTACTGAGATGGTTAGAGTATTCTAAGACCAGTAGGCATACTAGAGATTTTAAAATAAAACTGCTACTTTAAATTATTAAGTCTGAGCACATGTGTGTGTTGATAATCTAGTAAATTTTTGACCTGGCCTTTTTTTCCCTAATTTGTTTGAGGCAGTTGGACTGTATCCCAAACTGGCCTTGAACTTAACCCTGAAACTCATGTAGTTGAAAATGACCTCTGTCCAAGCCAGGGAGTAGGTTGGTTTATTTGTAGACAGATTCTAACTCCATACCTCAAGTTGGCTTGGACTTAGCTGTATTCTGCCTGTTTCTTGAGTGGTACAATAGAGGCGTGCCCTAGGGTTTCTATTGCTGAGGTAAAACCCCATGACCAAAAGCAGAAAAGAAAGTGTTAATTTCAGTTTACATGTCCCAGTCAGCCCATCATGAAGAGAAGTCAGAGTAGGAACTCAAGGGATCTGGAGGCAGAGACCGTGGGGAAATGCTACTAAGAGGCTTCTCAGTTTTCATAAGAACTACAGCACTACCTGTCCAGAGGTAGCACCACACACAGTAGACTGGGTTCCATCATCAATCAAGAAAATGCTCCACAAATTTGCCTACCAGCTAGTCTTACAAAGGCATTTTCTCAATTGAGATTCTTAACTTTCAAATAACTCCAGCCTATGCCAGATTGACAAAAAAATTAGCCTGCACAAGGTATGAACCACCAAGCCTGGCCTTCACAACTTTTTCTTAAATAATAGAACGATATCTTGGGGGTAGATGCATGAATAATTTAATTCCTTTAGATTAATTTGAGACAAATGAAAGGGACAATTCAAATGAAAAGCAAGACACTAGACAGTATCAATCATGTAATGAGTTGAGATTTCTGAAAGAAAACATGAGCCTTATTCTCATGTTCCTACTACATCCAACAACTCATGCATTAGGGTCTAGAATTATGGTGACCCCTTATGTCCCCAAAGAATGAACCCTTCCCCCACCCCCAGAGCTTATAGCAGCCATTGACAGTTTGTAGAAATTACAATATCCATATCAGATACTAAACTTATTTATTATGAGGACACAAAATCAATTTGGTGTCTGTCCAGGGACCTACGCTTTGTTAGATTTTTCAGTAGACAAGAAGAAAATCCTTTAGGTTGTATATTCAACCCAACACTGGAAGTAAAGCATATCGTTGGTTCCTTCAGTGAAAGATGAACTTCCTCCAATCTTCTCCTTGGCTCTCTACTAAGTCATCTCTGCCATTATTTGATACTGTTGTGTGCTAGCTTTCCCTCAAGGAAAGATTTGCAGGACAAGAAGTTTGCAGTTCACCATGTCTAAGATTGATTGCAGCAGGGATAGATAGCATATAAGCACACAAAGCCAGAGCCCCCTGTGTAACGTAGGAAGGGGCCCAGAGAGCACTGTCTGCTCCAGGAAGTCTGGGTTTATTTACTTTGTTTTTATTTGGTTTGAGATGGTTTCACTGTGTAGCCTTGTCTATCCTGGAACTTGGCTCTGTAGACCAGGCTAGCCTTGAATTCACAGAGATCTGCCTGCCTCTGTTTTCGGCATGGTGGGATTAAAGGCGTGCAGTACCACCTGGCCTTTTAAACTTTTAATAGAGTAGGGCTAAGTGTCTTTTCTCCTTGAATTGAACAGGGCACGGTGCATTTAGCTGGTTGGGTCATATTAAATGACAGCAAGGACCCAATTGGGTGAAACACAGGTAGGGACATTTGAAATTCAGGGGAAGCAAACTCACGGAGCCTACCTGTTCCCTGTATCCCTAGCCCACAGGACAGCAGGAAGAAAGAAAATTAGCCTAATCAAGTCCAGCCTGTGGGTCATCTGTGGCCCACAGAGGAGTAGGGAAGGAAGTTGGCTTGCTGGCTGAGTCCAGTGACCTGCTAGAGAGGAAAGAGACTCAATAATGAGGAAAGTTTTGTTGGACAAGGAGGTAAAGCCATCTGGTATCTAGCATGGAAGTGCTCAGAGGTCAATCTCATTTGACCTAGGACCTCTCTTCCAAGCTATCTTCTACCTACTTAGGAAATCACTATTTCTCCTCTCCCCTCAATACTAATTGCTATGGGATAATGCTTTTGTACACTGGTTTGATAAAATGCTGATTGGCCAGTAGCCAGGCAGGAAGTATAGGCAGGATAAGCAGACAAGGAGAATTCTGGGAAGAGGAAGGCTGAGTCAGGAGATGCCAGCCCGCCATTCAGGGAGCAGCATGTAACGGCACACAGGTAAAGCCACAGAAAATGTGGCGACATATAGATTAACAGAAATGGGCTGAGTTTAAGTATAAGAGCTAGTCAACAATTAGCTTGAGCTCCTGGCCAAGCAGTTTTAATTAATATAAGCCCCTGTGTGTTTACTTGGGTCTGAGCAGCTGTGAGACACAGAAAAACTTTCTGACTACAACTAACATTTCTTCTGAAGTATACAGTTTACATTTGGATTATACAAACCAGTATATAACTAAATATTTTTTGGTAAAAGTCAGAATTTTTTCTTAGCTGCCTCCTGTCTCTGTGTTACAGGATCAAACAAGAAAAACATCAATGTTCCTTTTTTAATAAGCTATAGGAAATAACATGTTGAATCAGTGACAACAGGAAAAATACTTGATGGCCAGTAGATGTGGATTGATCCATCTGGTCTGTAGCATGCTTAATGGAAGACACTTATAGCATATTTTTATTACCACAGGCTGAAAACTCTTTGCATTAGCTCACTTAAGACCTATGATAAGTGTAAGGCAAGTATTGTCTTTGGGGAGAATAAGGCTCAGTAGCTGTAGCAAATGGTAAAGCCTGACTATGTTTTAAACAAGAATTCCCCCATCACTGTAGCCCAGACTTTTAATGGTAATACAAAAGACCTTTTGGGGCTTTTTTTTGAAAATCTAGTCTCATTGCAGGGCCTACCTGATGCTCTAGTGTTCAGAGTCAGGCAATAGGACAAATAACTGTGCCAGGCTCACTTCCTAGTGTATCTGGGTTTCAATTACTGTTGAACCTTCAGGTTGGGTACATACATCAAAAGTGCAACCTTGCTGTCTAGGAGGGGTGTGTTGTGTGCACAAAAAATTATGATCCACTTCAAACTAGTTGCTGTCTCTGTACATTTTTTTCTTTTGAGTTTCATTTTTTGTTTCTGTCCTGAGCTTTCTTCCTCTAGCTTATGTTCTTCCAGTATCAGTATCAACTGGAGACTCTGCAGTATCTTCTCTGATGTCTAACCACACTATTTCTCTTCATAATAGTTACTTGATCACCTCATTCATTCAAAATAGGCCTCTCATTGCCAGGAATGCATCCACATTCAGATGTATCTGTGTAGTGCTCTTCAATGTAGCCCCCTGGGCCAGCACTAGCTTTACTTGATAACTTAGTATGAATGTGTATTCTCAAGATGAACCCTATGTCCACAGAATAAGAAACCTGAAGGGTTTAGGGTCTGGTTTTGTTTTGGTTTTTTTTTTTGTTTTTGTTTGTTTGTTTTTTACCAAGCTCTCTAGCTGTCTGATGGGCACTAACATTCAAGATACATTGGCCTAGACACCAGGCAACTGACTACCCCAACATCTATGTCTGTGCAGGCTGCCAGACCTGCTCACTTGCTGTGTTCTGATTTTTAAGGACTTTAGGACAGGGAGATCTCCATCCATCCTGAGTTTCTTAATGCTCTGGTTACCATTTCCACAGTGAAGCTACTTTTTTTTTTTTTTTTTTTTTTTGCTATAAAAGCAATATTTTATTAGACTTCTACAGCAAATTTGCAAAAAGTGTAATAACTATGAGAAAAATACATAGTGCTGGAAATCTTGCTAAGGAATCATGACTTTTATTTATTTTTTTGTCATTTCATTTCATCTTTAATTTCCTTTACATATTCTGGTAAAAATTCAGGAAATTTCATTAAATCTTGCTATTTCAATAAAGTCTTGCTATTCAGAGTAAGAAAAGTAACCACTAATGTCAGCTAAACAGCACAGATTGACTCTAATTGCATCATGGCTGACTGTTTCTCAAACTAATTTTTTAAATTCCAAACCCCTGTGTTGATGGAGTGTTTTCCAATAATTACCTCAATGATATTTTTAGTTCCACTATAATTCATACATTTTAAATTTTTTAACAAAATAAAAACATAGTAAGATGAAACATAAACCATCACATCATAGTTAGACTGGGGAAACCAACAGGAAAAGAGCCCCAAGAGAAGGCACAAGAGTCAGAGACCCACGTGTTCAAACACATACTCAAGAGTCCCATAAAATGACTAAGCTGAAAGCTATAGTACACATGCAGGAAACCTGTGCTTTCTGCTTTGGTCTCTGTGAGTTCATATGAGCTTTGCTTAGTTGATTTAAAGGGTCTTGTTCTCCAGGTGTCCATCATTCACCCTGGCTCCCGTACTCTTTCCATCTTTTTTCTTTTTTTCTTTCTTTCTTTTTTTTTTTTTTTTTGAGCTGAGGATTGAACCCAGGGCCTTGCACTTGCTAGGCAAGCACTCTACCACTGAGCTAAATCCCCAACCCCTCTTTCCATCTTCTTTTCTGTGGGGTTCCTTGAATCTGAGGGGAAGGATTTGATAGATCTCATTTAGAGTTGTGTATTCCAGTGTGTAATGTCTGGCTGTGGTTCTCTATTTGGGAGAACCTAGTCTTAGTACTTATTAACTTCCATGAGTACAGATCAGATTTCTGTTTTCCCTTGGACCTCAGCTTAATACTAGATATTATTTAGGAATTCCCATGTACTAACTGAACACAAAATACTTCATAGAGTTTCCCAAGTCTTGGTAAAGCTGGAATTTTACCTTGGGAAGAACCTGCCCTCATTTGCAGTATTGTGACCCTTAAAACTTGAGTCAGCTCACTCATTCTTAGACTGCTGCTGTTCACAAGGTTAGCTCAAGTGCTTAGTCTTACTCTTATTACTGTATGTCACTGTGCTTTTCTGTGCTAACTCTCTACTGCCATTCTCTCCATAGGTCTATAGTTCCATAACCAGAGCCGTGGATGACCTTAGTGTGCCATAATGCCTTTCCCACCATGCTAACACCACCCAGGAGTTGTCAATTCACATACATTATAAAAGTGAGCCCCCTTTTTTCTTCATATATGTCACAGGAGCCTCTACTTTCAAAAAAACAAAACAACAAGACCAAAACAATGGCTACAGTGAAGTGTTTGCATCTGGCTATGTGCTAAGAATGTCCCCTTTTCTACCCATTATCATCTCATCAACTTTGGGGCTCCTTTGTATGCACTGAAGTCATTTACACCTGGCTTTTTTTCTATACAATTTTTGTCATCCTAATTAACTTCTCTAATCTTTTTGATTTATAAACAGTCTATGTTATCCTTGGAGTTTCTTGCTCTCCTAAACTCAAAGGATTCAGATCTCCACTACAATTGCCATCTCTTATCATGACAATATAAGTAAGGTCTTGCATTTTCCAAAACTTCTTTCCTTCTAGAAACATGAATTTCATCTTGGCATTTGTCATTTTTTTTCCCTCTCCACTGAATTGCCAGAACCTAAGAGTTATTTGGTCCATGGAAATTATTTACTAAGTACTGCATCTATGAATTGAACTTAAGAGCATTTCAATATCTGACTTTTGAAAATAGATTATATTCCCATTCTACATAGTCTGGAATGAATATAGCCATGTAACCTACATTCAATAAAGTCTTCACTTTCTTTGTCATATGTAGCATGCTTTCAACTTTACCTTTAGTAAATACTTTGATGTCACAAAATTGAGCTCCTATCATTCTGCCTGGAGAATGTTCCCTTGTTTCTAGCTGTGTGATTTGTACTTTTCCCAGGATTGAATTGTGTTGTTGGTTCTTTTACTCTTTGGACGCCTGTCACACAACTCCCAAAGAAATACATGGAGGCTTGTTCTTACTTATGAATGCTTGGCATTAGCTTGGCTTGTTTCTATCCAGTTTTTCTAACTTAAATTAACCTTTTTCCCTTTTTGCCTCTGGGCTTTTTACCTTTCTTTATTCTATATGTTTTTATGGCATGTACCAAATTTGTTTAAGCAAAAATTGTAAAATAAATAAATTCATTAAATAAAAATGTTCCGCAGCATGGTCTGACAAAGAAAGTAAGTAAAAAACATTCATATTGCACATGGTCACAATGCACACATGCATACACACATATCCATGCACTATGTGTGTGTGTGTGTGTGTGTGTGTGTGTGTGTGTGTGTGTGTGTGTGTGTGTGTGTCATGAGAGCATACAGGAAGGATAACTTGTCAGAGGAAGTGACACTTAAGTTTTGAAGAGTCACTAGACATTAGCCAGGAGGAGAAGGCAGTGAGGATAGCATCTTGTGTACAGTGAAAGATTCTTGAAGTATCATAATAAGATCTTGTAGTCACCTTGTGTAAATAGTTGAATCTAACAAGTGAGACATGGCAAGGGAGGCGATTGCAAAAGTGGATCATCTCATATCTATGCATGCTAAGGATTTTGTCTTTCCTATAAATAGGAATAGCAGATTTTTAAATAGGGGCTCTGTATGGTCAAATTTCAGGAAGTTATAAGAAAGATGACTGATAGGGATGAGGATAGATTGTAGTGAATTAGTTAATTGAAATCAACTGGAGAAATTTATGGACCACTGCAAAGCAAAGATAATGGTATAAGCTCCAACAGTGTAGTTTTGAGAATCACATCACAGATGGGCTGGGGGACAGACTGAGAAGATGTGAAAAAGAGGGAAGAGCTGACCAGAGGTTTAAGATGCTGTGTTAGTATAAGTAGTTCTTGCTGTGTTGTATTAGAGAGTGGAAGATGGCTGCGTATTAATTTGAAACTGTTGTTAGAACATCTACTTTAAAAAAGCATACATGAATCACAGAAAGGAGGCAAGAGCCAAGTCAGTATCTGGCGGGCTTTTTGGCTGTACCATGTGGATAATAGCTTAGAAAGGGATAGATGGTGCCATATTGATCTGTTTATTGTATCATCAATCCTCTCTGCTGATGCAGACTGAGTTCACTGAGGGCTGGGCCTCAGCCATACAGCCTATGCCTCTAAAAATCCAACAATACAAAATGATACTTCCCAATGGAAGAGTATCTGGTTAAGCAATGTGCTCCCTTTTGTTGTCTTTTTATTTGCTTATGCACCCTGTTCAATTCAGCACAGAGTAATTTAGAAAGTAATTTCTGGCAAAGTGCACAGTGTAAAGAAATGCCAAACGGAAGGACATAGGTACTCTACGGACTTACTATGTAACTGTAAACACCTCCTCCTTCACCTTAGGGACTTTTCAAGAACATGGAAAAGGTTTTTGCTGTTGTTTGACAAAGTGATGTTGACACTATATTTTAAGTTGTATTATCCTGCTTTGAAGTTTAAATTTAAGTTTGATGCTAATCTGGAAGGCTATAACATACAAATCAATCTGAGGTCTGAATGGCTTTTACCGGATGTATGAAAAATATGTTGACTATTACTGCTTATTCTTTGACAAAATTGTAGTGATACTATTAGAGAAATCACACAATTCTACACTTAACAAATGTACTCTAGAAGGCTGAATCTAAATTTACAGATACATTACAAATTGTGTTTTCTTTTTTTCTTCATGTTACCCTCTATTTGGCTGGGTGAGTGTTCTCTCTTGCTCTTGTTCTCTTTCTCTCTCCACACTCACACACTCTCCTTGTTCCATTAAGACCCAAGTTAAATAAGCAATTTCCTAAGATGTCCTTGTCAAGCGACATTATGGAAATTATTTCAATATCATTGCTAAGCCAGGTGAGCCATTTAAAAATGTAAATAGCTTGCAATACCATGAATCCAGCTGATGAAGAGCAACCTTAATGCTGATTGATTTATTAGAATCTTTTCCTGATTAGTAATTGCTTCAAAATCTCTTTTCTGTGGTTCAGTTTATCATTTTAGTGTCAGTCCTTAATATATAACTGTGTAACTATCAAGTCTGCAATAAGCATTTTCCATTGTCGGTTCCCTTGCATTTCTAGCCAGTGATGGAGGCCAGAAACTGTATCCAATCTAGCCATTGACTGCATTCCCTTAGTACCAGGCTGGTCATACTAATGATGTGATTTATAAATATGTAAAATCTTTGCACTGGTCCTCCTCAGCCCTGTTTTTTCCCCAAAGTGGTCTACTTTTAAAGTTATTGCAACAAAACAACATTCAGGTTATGAATGAACTTTCAGGTTTTCACCCATTCCTCAAAATTAATTTAAAAGGGAAAAAGTGTAATCATGACCTTGAGATGTTTCAACTTGAGCTTTGCTGAAAATTCACACACTTGATTATGATTTTGCGAAGCAGTGTCTTAGAGCTGCCTTAGTACAGTAATGAAGCTGCTAGGAATTTTCATTTATTCTCAAGTTAAATCTCAGGAAAGCTATCTCATCACAGAAAATCAGCCAGAGATAAAATACTGCTTTGACTCTGGAGTTCAAATTTATTTGTAGAACTCCTGAGAAATGTCGATCAGTCAATCACAGACATTTTATTGCCTATCATATTTATTTTTAATAAAAATTTCAATTTAGCATTCTCTGATGGTAAGTACTCTGTGTATTGCTACTTTATCATGGGTGTATCTTCATTCATTTAACTGTAGGTATGTTGCGAAATTTGCCAGAGTCTTCACGTCATTGATTTTGGTTGTATTGTGATAGTTGGATTAAGCGCAATATACATTCATTTTAAAATCTTCAATTATGACAGATTTTCTGTGTTCTAGTTAAAAGGAATAAAAGTCAGAGTGCACATTTGTAGTTGGGCTGGTAAGCTGGCTCAGCAGATGAAGGCACTTGCCACTAACTTGATGACCTCAGGGTTAGCTAAATTCCGAGGCCCCGCATGGTGAAGGAGAGAGCCAACTTTGGAAAGTTACCCTATGACCTCCACAGATATGTATACAAATAAATAAGTATTTAATATAACTTGTAAAAAGCTGTGGTCAGTGGTGCATAACATACCTTGTAATCCCAGCATTTAGGAGGCTGAGGCAAAGAAAATGGAAGGTTTGAGGCCAGCCTGGGGTTCATGGAGACCTTATCTCAAAAGCAAACACCAGCAACACCTGGGGGGTGATTAGAGAGAGAGAGAGAGAGAACAATTTGGAATGAAGATTGCTGTGAAGTTATTTCGATAGCTGTGATGATCATAAAAGCCAAAATAAACCCACAGCAAGTCTAACATTTGTGATATCCCTGAAAATGAGGACAAATCATCTACTATCATAAAAGCAAGTGTATACCTCTTTTATTTGTTCACCAGTGCTCAAATGACTTACATACCAGTACTGTTTTGTCCAAAAATATCCTCCTATGAAAAACATAAATCACTGATGCTAGAGAGATGGTTCACAGGTTAAGGGCATTTGCTATTCTTACAGAGTACACAGTTTCAACTCCCAGTACTCATATTGGGTACCTTACACCCACTGTAACTCCAGTTCCAGAGGTACAAGTGGCACTCACACATAACTCTTGCTTGCTTTCTATTGCTGTGATAAACATCGTGACAAAACACAACTAGGAGAGGAAATTATTTAGTTAATCTTACAGTTTACAGTCTATCGTGAAAAGTCAGGGCAGGAACCTAGAGGAGGAACTGAGGCAGAGGCCATAGATGGGTGTTTTTATGGGCTTACTCCCCATGGCTTGCTCAGCTCCTGTGGGCCACTGTGGAGGGGTCCGAAACAGTTTGACCATACAGCAGCCATGATAGGCTTAGGGGTCTAGACACAGCTTCTGTGACAGGCTTACTGGCAGGCAACACCCAGATCCAGGAAAAGCCTTAAGCTGATACCACCCAGGGATCCACCCAGGGATGAGGAAATACCTGACATCCCAAACATTCCAACCATTAGATAGGGTGGCCAGAAGTCCTTGAGTCTAGAACACACCTATTTTTTTTTTTGTTTTTTTTACAGATAATGCTAGACAATTGTCAGCCAATCAGGGCCCTGAACTCTGGCTCTGGATGTTGCCTTCCAGTAAGCCTGTCACAGAAGCTGTGTCTAGGCCCCTAAGCCTGTCATGGCTGCTGTGTGGTCAAGCTGTTTTGGGGCCCTTCACAAAAACAACATTCCTGAGGAGGCAGAGAACCGTGTGCCCAGGGAAAGAAAAGGCAGATATTTTCTGTAGAAACAGAACAGCATGGCTAGAGAGAAGAGAGGAAGATAGAGGTTCTGTAGAGGGTAAGCAGATTTTGGCTGGAGTTTTCTCAGGGCCAACAATAGAGAATAGCAGAGATGAAGAAAAAGGACACAGAGGATGAAGATGTGGCTAGAAGAATAAAAGTTTAGTATTTAGGAGGACTATGAGCTAGGGAACTGGACAGAACTGAAGCTATGAAGACAGGATTTCATCCCAGAGAAAGAAAGTAGGTAGATAAAGGGCTTGGTGTATCTATATTTATTCTTGTCCTGAATGCCTGACAGAGTTATAGCTGTATTGATGAAATTTTGTCTCAGAGGAATAAAGTTAACAGACATAAGAACATAGTGTACGTAGATTTTTTTCTCTCAGATATCCCATGCCAGATGTAGCTAGCCCTGGGACCTCTGGATCATCCATACTTAGTCTGCTTTCTTAAACCACCTGGGACTACCTTCCCATGAGTAGCACCACCAATCTTAAACTGGGCCCTCCCATATTAATCATACATTATTCAAGAAAATGCCCTACAGGCTTGCCTACAAAGCAAGCTGGTAGAGGCATTTTCTCTAGTGAGGTTCTAGCCCAACCAGGACACTGTTTACTGCTCCAGAGGCAGTGGGATCTGGGAGAATGAACTCATAACTGAGGCAGACTGAAGTCTCAAGCAACACCCAACTTTTTTCAGAGCATCACACAATTTATACTCTGAGGGTTCAAAGGAGTCACATGAGTAAAGTGTACTGTCTCAAGGGCAAGCTGCACATGGTGGACAAGCCACATATGGCAAAAACATGATTTTTCCATAAAAGCATATAATCAAATAGCAATAGCCAGTTTTAATGAATAATCTGAAGTAAACTCACTCTGTGTCTGCTATACTTTGGAGGGGCACAGAAGCATAATCCAAGAACAATTCCATGTTTTTGAAGAAACTGAAGTCATAAGTCACTCGTAAACACTCAGAAATCTCATATGCCTCCATTCTCGAACCATGTTCTAACAGGATATGAATTCAAAAAAAAAAAAAAAAAGAATTAAAAACAACATAGTTTTATAAATGATGTACCAGTATTTATTACTTTTACAATGATTATTATCAGTGCAAGGAAGCCTTTGTTTCAGAGACCATAAAATTATAATATTCAACAGTATTACACATAAAATATGACTTCTCTTTGTGTATTCATCTAAATGTTAAGTAATTTGAGTAACTGGAATTATATATAAGTTTTATAAGTTATATGCCCCTTTCTTATGAAATATAGGCTAATTCCATTCAATTTATGTTTGAATAGGCAGGGATTTGTGAGCTGTAAATAGGCCATTTGTTTGAAGCCATATACTATTAGAATTAACGAGAACTACACCACATATGAAGTCAGTAAACAACTGGCAAGCTAGAAGGATCCTAGCAAAGTACATTGAAGACCTTAGTGTAAGATCTGAAACTTAGAAACTGCTATAAGAAAGCACAGGTAGAGCCTCTGAGAAGATATAGGCATGGGTAGGGACTTCAGGACTCCAGTGGTCTAGGACAAGTAATAATAATAATAATAATAATAATAATAATAATAATAATAATAAATTGCTGTGGATATCGCTCTGTATAAATAAAGTTCTGATTGGCCAGTGGCCAGGCAGGAAGTATAGGTAGGACAAGAGAGAAGAGAATTCTGGGAGTTGGAAGGCTGGGTAGAGAAAGACACTGCCAGCTGCCGCCATGACAAGATGTAAGGTACTGGTAAGCCATGAGCCATGTGGCAAAGTATAGATAAATAGAAATGGGTTAATTTAAGATAGAAAAAGTAGATAACAAGAAGCCTGCCATGGCCATACAGTTTCTAAACAATGTAAGTTTCTGTGTGCTTTCTTGGTTGGGTCTGAGCGATTGTGGGACTGGCAGGTAAGAGAGATTTGTCCTTACTGGGCCAGGCAGGAAAACTCTAACTACAAATAATAATAATAATAATAATAATAATAATAATAATATAAATAGCTATTACAAGAAATTAAAAAGCTTCTGCACAGCAAAGGCAGCAACAGAGTGAAGAGACAGCTCACAGAATGGGAGAAAAGTTCTCGAAGATGTTCATCTAATGGAATTAATATCCAGGATTTATAAAGAGCTCCTGATCAGTAGGTGGGGAAATGAACTGAACTGACAGTTCTCTAACTGAGAAGTAGAAATGGCCAATAAATATATAGGGAAATGTTCACTATCATTAACCAAGGAAATGAAAATCAAAACTACTTTAAGATTCCATCTCATCTTAATCAGAATGGCCATCCTCCAGAAAACAAACAAAAGGTGGTTAGTATACACGAGACAAAGGAACAATACAGGCAAACAATGCTTGTGTAGATGTCAGTTAGTGTAGCCTCTACAAAATCAGGGTGTAATTCTCTCAAAAACCAAGAATAGACCTCTATAATCTAGGAATAATGCTCCTGGGTATATACCCAAAG